>NC_063182.1:33626707-33926707 GCF_023159225.1 Perognathus longimembris pacificus
TGAAGTTCTAAAATGGTTGGAGGCTTTTTTGTCGTGGACCTTGTGTCTGTACACTTGCCTATTTCCTATCCTGAGTTTCTAATGTGCAGCGTCTACAGTGGAGTCGAATCTGTGTCCTTTCCACATCATTGCTTGTTTTCCTCCGCAGTATATGAATGACTGGCCATTCTTCATTTCCACAATGTTCTCATCCTTCGGTATTGATTACTTCAAATTTGCAGAATTTTCTCCTTTTGTTTTCAATGACATTTTTCTGCCAGTTCACAGGCCATAAAAGTGAATGCTTAATAAGTGTAATATATTATATATATACATATATATCTTGTTATATATGTATGGAATATATATAATCCATCCCTTAACTGTAGATGTTTGCCTTTGACCCTTCTTCAACTATTGCATCCATACTCAGCTTCCATTAGAGTTTCTTTGTGGTTTTTCTCTCAAGCCTTATTCCACTTCCTCAATCCATCCCACATTCAATAACTAGAGCCACTGTGGCCTTCTACCTAGTCCTCAAGCCATTCAGCACTCTGTTCCTGGGTCTTTCCTTAGGCTGCACCCCTGCATGCCACGCAGAAGCCCCTTCTGCACTGACCTCATCCTTCAAGTCTCAGTTCAGATCGTAGGTCTTCAATCAGTTTCCTCTAACACTATACAACACAGCACCGGATTCTTTTTCTTCACACCACTCGAACCCTGAACATCATTTCATGATTGTGTAGCTACTTCATTTCTTACTCTAGTCCAATTGCCTTCCACTATCTCTCCTAAATTCAGCCTGGTACACAGCATGTGGCCGGCACCCTACAAAGGCATGCAGTATTCAGCGAATCAATGAATCAATGAGCGCACTAGTACTTTACCCTATAGTGTTCCATATAGATTCTTCTAGGAACCTGAGATCTTTCTGGTTATATAAAAAACTATGGGGATAAAAGGAACAGTAAAGTACCTCACAAAAATTTGTAAAAAGGTTTCCTTCAGAAGGTTTAAGTAGAGGAGGCACAAACAACTCCAGCAGAGAGCGATGAAATCAACCTTCAAGAAATCAGTGTCAGTTCTTGTTGATTTCTGGCCTCTTGGTGAATTACTCGTAAACTTGGTGGCTACGCCTCTGTCAGGAAGTGTTTCCTCTATGTGTTCTTCCAGTCAATTCAAAGCTTCAAAACGTTGATCTTGTCTTCTGACAAGATTTTATTTTTGCTCTGAGACACCAGGATGTAGTTTCCTTTTTCTACATGTGCATAGTTTACTCAGCACCATTTGTTAAAGCAGCTATCTTTCCTTTAATGTATGTTTCTGGCACCTTTGTCAAAAATCAGGTGTCTGAAAGCATGGTTTTGTTCTTGGCCCTCTCTTCTATTCCATTGGCCTCCATGTGTGAGATTCGGGAAACAAGGGGGCACTTAGGGAAGGGCAGGTAGATTGCCTTCAGTATCTGAGAGTTTAGCTACAATGCCTAGGAACAGAAAAAGCCAAGAGCTGAGTAGAAGGAAAAACTCCTGCGGGGGGCAGGGGCCAGACCACAAACCTTAAAAAAAAAAAAAAAAAAAAAAAAAAAAAAAAAAAGATTTGTAGTTTTAGTCCAGAAAGAAAGGGGAAGCATGGGCTGGGGATATAGCCTAGTGGGCAAGAGTGCCTGCCTCGGATACACGAGGCCCTAGGTTCGATTCCCCAGCACCACATATACAGAAAACGGCCAGAAGTGGCGCTGTGGCTCAAGTGGCAGAGTGCTAGCCTTGAGCGGGAAGAAGCCAGGGACAGTGCTCAGGCCCTGAGTCCAAGGCCCAGGACTGGCCAAAAAAAAAAAAAGAAAGAAAGGGGAAGCATGGAAGGTTCAGCAGGGAAATTGAGGCCCTTCTAAGCATGCCTGGCAAAGGCAGACCTGGAGGAGAGACTGTGCTCTGATACCTCTGCTATCATTCCTTCTATCATCCTCACACTGGGGAAATTCCACATCTGACTGCGCAGGATTCCTTTTTTTTTTTTTTTTTTTGGCCAGTCCTGGGGCTTGGACTCAGGGCCTGAGCACTGTCCCTGGCTTCTTTTTGCTCAAGGCTAGCACTCTGCCACTTGAGCCACAGTGCCCCTTCTGGCCATTTTCTGGATATGTGGTGCTGGGGAATTGAACCCAGAGCCTCATGTATATGAGGCAAGCACTCTTGCCACTAGGCCATATCCCCAGCCCCTGTGCAGGATTCCTATGTATTTTTATAATTAAACTCGTTTTCTCTGCCCTTGTTACCACGTGACATTGAAGTCAAACAACATAGTTTGGGGCAATGGCAATGGAAATATATGAATTCTCCAGGAGCATCCATGAAACTAGAGGGGAGTGTGTGTGTGTGTGTGTGTGTGTGTGTGTGTGTGTGTGTGTGTATGTATGCACATATATGTGCACGCAGGTCCTCGAGCTTAAAATCAGGACCTAGGCACTATCCTGAGCTTTTTTGCTCAGGGCTAAAAGCTCTGCCACCTGAGCCACAGCTCTACTTCCAACATTTCTGGCGGTTGATTGGAGGTTAGAGTTGCAGGGATTTTTCCTGCCAAGAATGGCTTGAAATCATGATGCTCAGATCTGAGCCTCCTGAGTAGCTAGGATTACAGTCCTAGGCCACCGATGCCTGGCTCCAGAGGAGAGATTTTTAAACTTCATCCTTGCTCCTTGAAATGTTAGTGAAAAACCAACCCTTCTGCAGCCAGAAAGAAATGCAGTTGCTAGTTTTTATTGTAGGCAAATTATGGCATAGGGCAATATCCAAAATTTTGAATTACTCAGTGACTTACACTGAAAGAAACAAGAAGGGAGGAAATGTGTATGAGCTTTGGGAAAGGATTTTATAATGTAGCAGAGTTGACTCCATGATAAATGTACATAATTCATCACAGACACCATTTTGGCAAATGATATTTTTAAGTGATAGAAGCAATTACCCGTACAATTGCATATGCACAGGAATGCATTATTTTCTGACTTTTAATAGGCAGCCTACCTAGGTAAAGAGGAGACACGCCAATTTAGTATGCTAGTTTGAAACCTCAGTCTAACAAGCGCCCTTTTGATGTTAGAAGAGGTTCAGGGAGGGATGTAATGATGGTCATTTCTTAATTGTACTACAATCATCTTTGTGAAATGATTTAATCACTCATTGCTCTCCCTTTGGGCCCTGGGAATATATTATATACTTTATGTTAAGGTAGGATTGAATATTTTTCCAATAAATACTCTAGATACAAAGTGGAAATTTTGTGGAAACAACGAAAGGGTATTTCTTACTTTCGGTGAATTTTTTCCCAGTGAGAGAAAACATTTCAGAACTACAGTAAGCAACAATCCTTTTTAAAAAAATTTGATGGGATGAACTCTACGATTTCTTTACGTGTGTTCCTAACTTACAAAGATAAGTATTGTGTAGTGAAGAGAGTTCAGTCTGAAATGAGACCAGTGTAGTTTCAAGTGAGGCTCTGCCACGGATTCTGGTGCCAACCTACAGCAAGTTACTAAATACCACTGAGCATCAATTTATCTCTAAAAGTGAGGGTAATCATATCAGTCCTGTAAAGCACAGGATAATGTTTCTCCAGTATCTGGTCTAATACCAGGGATACATCATATTTCCAAATATATCTCTCAGTATTATTAACTTCTCCCCCTCACAGAAGTTCTTTAGTATCTTATCTAAACCATAGCATCATTCTATCACCTCGATGCACTAGATGCAAGGCATATTTAGTAGATATTGGCATATAAATAAATAAGTCATTTAAAATGTAAGGATGGAAAACGTAGACTTTTTTAATGGCCAAGAGTGGCAAGTCACAATTGTAATCTCTAATTCAGATATTGTAAGACTATGTTGTTCAGTATGATAGCCATTAACAAAATACAATTGTGAGTATTTGAAACGTCGTCATTTAAAATTGAAATGTGCAGATGTGTCAAATTTTGAAACTCAAAATGAAAAGTTTTTTCCACATTGATTACAAGTTGAAATTGTAATATTTTGTAAATATTGGGTTAAATAAGCTCGTTTTTGAAGATCAATTTCATTTCTTTTCACTTTAAATGTAGCTGTTAAGAAAATTAAATTTCTGTTGCTCACATAATGTTTCCACTGGGGAGTGGTGGCGATCTACATATTCAAATGTGCCGGAAGAAAGAAAAAGAGGAAGAAAGGAAAGGGAGATGGGAAGAGGGGAAGAAAAAAGTCAAGGATTAGAATACACAAGCCTTAAAAAAAAACTACAGTGTTTGTTTGTTTTTTAAAAAACATTCTACCAATGACAGAAAATCTAAGAGGCTGAAATACTGTATAGTATCTATCATAATGCCAAATACTTAGCAGATGCTCGGTTAATACTACCTTGCATTATCTGTTGGCTTAATGACAGCTTTTCATATTTTAGGCACTGTAGTAGGTGCTAGAGGTTCAATGATTAACAAACAATCCAGTCTGTCCATAACTTCTTGGTACAACAAGAAATGCAAACAATCTTGGAATCTTGGGATATTTTATATTTTGTGTGTTAAATTGCTTTTGTGAACTTAAGACATACTATGCTTTACTTTTCTTCCTGACATAGTTCTAACATATTGGGACCTCTAACTTGCATTATGACATTATATGATTTTGCTGTGGGGGAAATAAAAACCCTAATAGCAACTTACAATGAAAGGCAACTTTAGCTTCTTAAAAAAAATTTATTTCCTATTTCTCAGTACTAAAAATTAATTCAGAAGAACTCATCTGTCCAAAAGCATTCCTGAATTCCTCCACAATATTTCATGAACCTGTGTGGTTGTGTCTAGTGTGTCTACGTGAGAGACAGCAAGTACAGTACTGTTGAATAGCACAACCCCCTCCCTCCCCTCTTCCACCTTCAAGCTACTAGGAAGACTTCTGCTTGGGCTGCTCCAGGAATGATCTTTTGATAAGAATATGAGCAGAGCTGCAGATTTACATCTTAGAGGAAACTGAGAACAAACCTCTAGAGGAGAAAGAAAGGAAGGAAAAGCTTCCTGGAGCCACAGACAGAAAGACAGACAGAGAAGATGCACAATTATTACCATGGGCAAACTGAGCAAGATAATGAGGTGTGAGAGGAAATTGAAATGTTGAGATTGAAATAGTGATAAGGGTTGAGGCAATCCGATTCTGAAAGGAGACACTAAGTCAGAGTGAGCATAAAGATTGTCAGCAGGCTGGCTGAGGGTTATATCATCCCTTGATGTTTCTCTGAGATGGTGCAATCAGGACTGAAAAGCTTCTCATCTGTGTATCCTATCCACTACCCTCATATTTAATTGACACTGGTGAAAACAGTTCCAAGGACCACAGACCACTCGTGTTACTTCTTGGCTGGAATATAGTATCTTTGTAGTCCCAGAGCAACTGTGGTACTCCCTTGCAACCTATCCCTAGTAGATGATCTATACATACTAATTAAATTAAGAGTCTTGGGGTCTAGTGATTAATCTGATGTTGACATCTATGAGTACAAAATAGGTACAGTAACGGATACAAAGAATATGCTGGTATAGTCTAGGTGATGATAAGGACCTATCACAAATCCTCTTAAACCTTCCCACTACTGATGCAAAGAACTGGAAGAGATTTGCTGATTTTACTCAGCTTTTTAAAACAATACTTGTCATGGCTGGAAGCCCGGCCAGGCAGGAAAGTTCACGAGACTCTTACCTCTAATTCATCATAGAAAAAGCAGGAAGTGGTGCTCAGGTGGTAGACCAGTAGCCTTGAGCAAAAGGAGCTCAGGGACAGGGCCTCAGGACTGGCAGAAAATAATAAACAAACAAACAAATAAATAAATAACAATAGTTGTCCTTGACAAACAATAGACACTCTCAGCTTAGATATACCAGGTTACTTTACTGAGGCCCTCACCAACTCCTGTCTGAAAACTATGGGAGGAAACTCTCTGGATCCGAACTGACTGGCCACCGGGTCAGCAGAGAAAAATAAAGGGAAGAGGAACAGGAGGTACAGTCTCCGTACAAGCCAGGGAGAAGCTGTACAGCTCTGGGTAGGTCACACATTGGAACCACTAGTAGCTTTTTAAAATTCACTCATTTAGGACCAACTCTGAGTAATTTCAATTGAATTCCTGGGTGTCTATAACCTTGAAAGTCCCTGGGTGATCTTGATGCTCAGAGATTAGCACTGGTGCTCACGTGCAGCGCGGTACTCAAGCCTTGAGGCCGGTGATTCATCCAGTAGCTGCCGGCTGTGAATATAAATGAATTGCCCTTGCCCTTGCTTTGACTCTAACTAGGGAGGCCTGAGGGCTCTGGTTTGCAGTGGTCAATCCCAGCAATCCCAGGCCGCCGTCACTCATCTTGGAAAACCTTAGTAGCTCATTTCATACTTAGAAAAACCCAAGTTTTGATGGTAAATTAGGTGGTATATCTTAGTGTATATATATATATATATATATATGTATGTACACACACACACACACACACACATACACAAACACCAGGTTTGGTGGTAAATTATATATCATGAGATCTCAGGATCGTGGTTCAGATAGCCTAGGCATGAAACGCTTATCTCCAATTAATTACCAAAAATCTCAAAGCGGAGCTCGCCTTGAGGGTGAAACCTCAGGAACAGTGCCAGACCTCGAGTTCAAGTCCAGGACTAGCAACAAAGCAAAACAACAATCCCCTCCACCCCGCCCCCGAGTATGAGAGCTAGAATAAAGTGATAGAAGGATGAGGAAAAAGTGTATTTATACAAGCCAAACTCAGGATCTGAGATGGAATCAGGAACCAAAGTTGAAATTACCATAGTGCCAAGGAAGCAGTAGAGTGGCACAAAGCACAATGCAGTGCTTCCATCTTACTCTAAGAAGTTAAATGAAATACAATAAAAAGGACCACAAACTCAAATACCTGTGTAAAGCCCACCCTGACCCATTGTCTTCGTTGTCAGATGATAGTATCAAACAACACAGGATATGTGGAAAACTGCCAAGTGGCCAGAGTCCTGGAAGCCTCCAGTCTATTTAGGCACTTACACCTGAGATGAAGACCGCCACTGAGCCCTCCTCCACCTCGGAGGCTCGTTCTTCCCCCTTTCTTCCTGCTTTGCCTAGTTATGCTGACGGAACTCTGCCGGCCTCGCGGGCCTGCTTTATGGATTGCCCTGAAATTATTTTTATTAATCCAAGGTCTTTGGGTGATTGGATAAAATGAGACTTCCCTTCTTCTAACAGGGAAAATTCCTCTTTTCTAAAAACCCTTCCCAGTGATAGAACAAAGATAGCCAAGCCAAGGAGAGTATTCTATTTGAATTTCTTCCAGTAATAATTTAAATATTGTTTCACATTTCTCTTTCTCAACTATCTTCTTTCTTATTTTTCAAATAAAGCTTTACTATCCTTCAGTGTCTCAACCCATCTCGTCATCATCCCCTAGAACTTGTCCCCCTCATCGCTGTATGGCTAGAGTCCAAGTCGAAATTGTAGCTTGAAGATTTCCTCTGGTTTTTCCTGCTTGGAAGATGAGAGAGGTGAAGTCTTTTCAAATTCTATGGGCCAAACCATTCTATGTTTTTCTCGAGGCCTCAGGTAGCTAGAACAATAATCAATTAAGAGTGCATAGGAACTTTGCTACAGCCAATGAGTGAATCAAATACTGCCCAATGGGGACTGATCAATGTCTACATCTCAAATCACTCCAGAGACAGGAGGAATTTTTTCCCCCAGCTCCTCTAGCTATTAAGCCAGAGTACAGGCCTTCCACAAAGGAATACAGAGGCTAGAAATTGTTACCGTTGTTCTCATCTGCACTGAGTCTTTCCTAGCCTTGCCTTTCTTGGGACCATATATGATATATGCCTATATATGAGATCCCTTGTTTGGGGATCAACATTTGCTTTTCCCACCACTTTTGTCATAAATCCTAACTCCCACACGTTAGAATACTTGTACCTTCTGCTGACTTCTACTTCACAGAGCTCTTCCTGAATTCCATCTCTAATTGTGGTGAACAGAGGTCAGGACCAAGAACCAACCATTTGAGTTTGAATTGGCCTGACACACAGGCCAATTCAGTGGCAGGGAGCCTCTGACATGGTCATAAATGTAGCTTGCTTCATTTTTACTGCCAGGTCTGTCCTCACGTCACTGAAGTTCAGGTTTCTCTGCAGGGGCGAGACTCGGAAGCTGACTGGAGCTGGGGCATCTGTTTTCACTTTGTAGCATGGATCTAACCTTCCCTTCCATTCAGTCACAGCTCAGGCACACTTCCTAGCATCCTCCCAAGTAACCTTCAACTCCTTCCCACAGAAGGTGACGGATTTCCCGAAAGGCAAAGACTGGGCAATATTAAATGCCAAGCCTTTATGGTTGTAGAACTCGCGTATATCAAGGTAAGGGTTGCAAACTCAAATGCCTGAAGAGAGCAGACCTGTAGGTGCCTATGGTTTCGGGGGACACTGGGAGCAAGTTGGAATGCACTGCCCTGTTCCAAGCATTCAGTCCTTGTTGGGTAGTAGACGACTTCTATGGAGTAATACTAGGTCTTTGATTTTCCTGGAAAGACAGAAATCAAGATTCCTCTGCTAATTATTTTCATTTAAATAGGCAATTAATTTTAAAAGATTTAAATTCCATCCTAGCTAAACAAAACTTGTTGTGACTAGTCTAATTCCATGATTGTCCATATACATTGGCTTTTATTGTGTATTCAAAGACAAGCGACAATATTTACAAAACAGATAACCTGGATAACAGATAATCTGTCATTCAAAATGTGAGCTATCATAGGGATAACAGATTAACGGGGTTTTACCATCAACTCTTACACTGTTATTACATACATATACATATAACATATATTCTACATGTATATTACCTATGTTTTATAGACATACATAGTATATTTCTATATGTATGCTATATATGATGTAGTATCACATATACCAAGTGACTTTAAGATTGAAAGGTCATCTAAAGCAACCCCACATGAAGCCAAGTAGTGTAAAATTCTAAAGCACACCAAGGAAATCTACAGATTTTGGCATTTCTGCATAAGAACAATAGTAGGAACAATCACAGGAATTCCTATTAAGTGGCAAACAGCCACTTAAGAAAATCTTTTAATGAAAGGATATTTAAACATCCTGTAAGAGGCCCATTGTGCTTTCTTTTGTGCCTGAACACTTCATTTTTCATAAGCAAAAAGCCTCTAATTGTCTTCCACTTTAGAACATCTTTGTCAGCAAGGATATTGAAGAGGTAGTTAGAGGGGAAAATAATGACACTGTGAAAGTTGGCAGTGAAATCAGTTAATCTCTTATCCCTTATGACAGTTTACATTTTGAATGACAACTTAGGTTATCTATTTTGCAAATATTGTAGCTTTATTCGTGAACAAGGTGATAAGAAAACATCATTCCCCACTATTACTAAACATCATCTTTAACAAAGAATGAAAATGTAAGTCACATTATCTCAACACAGAATGGCAAAAAATGACCAGTTGACTAAAACTCTAGGATAATGATTTAGAGGTCATTCAATCTTTGGAAAGGGGGGGGGACCTTACTTTATTTGCCTATTTATAACAACTAAAGAAGCTTCTGCAGATACTGCCCACTATCTCCTAGGATTCAAGTATGCCCTCAGTTGAAAACCATTTCCTCCGAAGAATTGTTGCACATAGCAACTTGAACTTCAAGCCTCAAAAAAGTCCCAGATCTGACTGTCAGTAAGAAAGAATACTGAAGGAAACATGATTGCTGATTTCCTCTAGACTTGAGAGGCCTGTGGAGGTCATAAAAGTAGGCACGAGCGGTGAACATCCACTCATGAGCAAGTTAGTGTGAGCAGCACGGGGTGGCGGAGGGCGGGGGTGGGGCCCAGAGGAAAGTCTGCTCTTTCTTGCCACTAATGTCTCAACAAGCAGGAACGGTTAGAGATTATAACAAGCAGTGACACCTCTTGGGAGAAGACAAATGACAGATGGGGCACTCCAGCCTTCCACCAGCCAAATCCACGGTGAATTTCAACACACCAGGAGACGATGATGCAGAACAATGAGATGTTTAATAGGAAGTCCCTTTTTCGCCTTCATTTTGAAATAAAAACCTTTTTTTTTCCCAGAAAAACTCGAAAGGTTATCATCGTTGTTTGTGATCAGTAACTCTTAATAGAGCCTCATAAACACAATAGTCCAAAAGCTAGAACAGAAACTAAAGGGCCCAGTGATCCTCCAAGGAAAACATACTGGAACTAGGAAGTATTCACACCAAGCCTGGACAAGAGGACCCAAAAGAGAACGAACTAGAGTGTGCGGTGCTTGAATTTGCTGTTTCGACAGCTTTCTTTATCAAGAAAACTACAATTTTCAAAGAAAAGTCTACTTAATTTTTACTATATTGCTTTTCTGTCTGGAAGGAACTAGAAAGAATAAGTTCACTAAGCTTTTGGTGAAGCTTTAGTTTATTTAACTTGTCTCACCACAGTTAAGTATTTTTAATGGCATTTTCGAGGCCTCTGTTTATGGGATATAATTAAGATCTGATTTGGTGATATGGTAATGGTACATGAATGTCATCATACACTTGACAAAACCCCTAGAATAAATATGTGGGGTAGAGTTAATGGTATTGAATGGTACCAGTGGTCCATGCCCAGATTCTAACTACTCCGGAGGCTAAGATAGGAAGATTGAGATTCAAAGCTAGCCCAAGACATGTCTGAGGCAATTTTACCTGCAATTAACATGTGAAAAACCAGAATTGGAGGTGGCTCAAGGGGTACAGTGTCAGCATTGTGTGAAAAAGCTAAGCAAAGTGAGGTGCTGGTGGTTCACACCTGCCATCCTAGCTACTCAAGAGATTTTGATCTGAGGATCATGGTTTAAAGCCAGCCCAGGCAGGGAAGTCTCTGAGACTCTGATCTATAATAACAAAGGAAGCTCAGAGTAGAGCTGTGGGAAGAAAAACTCAAGGAAAAAAGAAATCATTTCACATAGTACATTAGAATAACAATGAAAACCCACTTGTTTCCATAGCTTGGAGTTCATTTCACTTGGCATCATCTTATATGACCACATGTCCATAGTCATTGAGCTATTGTGATCCTCTGCTAGGACTATCCTAGAAGAAGTAAACAAACTCTTGAAAATACAATGTGATCATGGGAACTAAAGAATCTCAAGATGCATTACACTCTGCATTTTCTTCCTTTCAGCAGTGTTTTTCATTTTTTGTGTGTGTGTGTGTTTTCTCCTAACAACAACGACAAAAACCTTCTAGACTAAAATGCACTTGTGTTTGTTGATAAGGCAGGGAATATGATAGGCAGAATTAGTTTGTAATTTACAGCATATAAAACTAGCCAAGGAAACCACAACATGATAAATCAGAAAGCTTTTTCTAGGATTTTATGTAATATCAAACAAGTTGTTAAGTTGCAATATAGTAAATTTGTTTTCTCAGTGACATTCCACTCACCCTGTCATAATTACTATAGATCCCAGTTTTGATCTCTGCCACAATGGGAGGTTTTTCAATATAGAAGTTTCTTGGCTGCTTGTCAAAGAGGAATCTCTAGGCTAATTAGATGCTCATCAGTCAGCAGAGCGCTCACCGCAGAGATTCCTGTTAGATATGTTACTGAGGTGAGTGGAACAATCTTGAAAAACTTTTAAATGATGTTGTATTCAAAGGACACACCGCTTCAATGGACACCTAGAATCTGTATTATGATCAAAGAAATAACAAGCCCAGAGCAGCTGATAGCAATTGCAACTGAGTGTAAGACTAATCTAGAGTGGGTAAATGCCAAATCAGGTCTGGAGACACGGGGTACAGCGGTGAGCTCATTGGCTTGGGAGTTCAAAGAAACTTGAGTTCTAGTCCACACCAGGTGACCTTGGGCAGGTGACCTTCACAAGCCTCCAACGCCAGGTCCATGGAGAGTTACATTACTGTTCACTTTTTCTTTATGTAAGTTATTTTAAAATAAAGAATTAGTATGCAAACCTAGAATGAGGACATTTCTTCTCACTAATAATTTAAACATTCTCTGTATAGTGTTGAATTTTAAGGCATTAGTAATCACTGATCAGCGAATGTTTAGAAAATTTGCTCCAGCTTTCCCAAGTGGCTTTTTTTGTTTGTTTGCTTGTGTTCATTATTTCCTAAATTGTAGCATACAATTTACATGGAGAAGAAAACATGCTACAAATGCTAATGTCACAAAAAGCATTTTTAGCTTATAGAAATGTCCACTGAATAGCCCCACTTGAATCTCGATGATTAATTGCTAGGCAGACAAGGAAAAATTAAAGTGAGAGTCCAGGAGCCACTACCAACAGGGAGTAAAGTATATTTATGGGTTAATAAAATTTAATCCACTAAAATTTATCTTCCAATACTTTTCAAACATGGAAGTGCTGAGTAAATGAGATATTCTAGTAAGTTCCAAAGTAGAACTCAGATTCTTCGGACCATCCACCCCTTTGATCTCATTGCAAATTGGCTCCTGGAAACCCAAAGGCCTCCTGGACTCAATTCTCCAGGGACCTGGCCCCTGAAGCGTCTCAAAACTAAATAAAGTGGCGGAGACAGATGCTGGACCCAGAGAGAATGGCAACTATTTCACAAAATTAACCCCAGACCATGGGAACAGACAATTCTCCACATGCAATTATGGCTTTTGTTATTTCTTTTCTTGAAAGCATGCTATTGTTTTGACTTAAAGGCAACAGCTACAGGCTTTCGGTCTGAGCTGGCAATATTGGCAATCCATATTCCAATAGATTATCCTGAATTAGCCTCCTGGAAGCATTTATGCTGACTAGTTCTGAAAACCTCTTTGTCAGCTCAGGCCCCTTACCTGCCTGGGCCCGGCACTAATGGAAGCGGGGATGAAGATAATCCCTGTCTGTCTGCCCAGCCCTCAGCCCGGCTGCCTGAGTCTGCACAACTGCTCCTCTGGAGGGGGAAAAAAAGAAAGAAGGAATGTAATTCAATGAATACTTGGAAAGTAAGCTGGAGGGCTTCTTTTTCCTTTTAGAGGAGTAGTGATATCAGAAGCAGGATATATATATATATATATATATATATATATATATATATATATATATAAATATATATATATATGAGTTAGTAAAAATAGGATCTTTGTGAATTAGAATAGCGAGGGCATTTCAAATTGAATTACACAGGATCATGGCAATTACAATTGGAAAAGATCTTTCAGTCTTTCTCTGTCAAAGCATGATTACTCCCAATGGTACCTTTGTCCTGGACTAGTCCAGCCCAATTTTGAATCATTGAAGCGAGCCAGCCTTGTCTGCTTCTCGTAGGGTGTCACTTCACTATCAAAAACGGCTATGCTACGGGATCCCTTGTATTTTTTTCTTAGCTGTATTGCCATTATTCTGTTTTCTATTTCCCAAACCCTCCTTAAAATTATTTGAATTTAATTTTAAATGAGTACAATCTATATTCAAATGATTAAATCTAGCCAAGTCTGGGACGTTCTAGTCAAATTTCCATCTCTCAGTTTCTTTCATATATCCCTCGGCCACAAGTGCACGTCAATTATATTATTATTCACTTAACACAAGGTTATGTATGCAATAAACATATATAACTCACACATGTAACCACATATATGCCGCCACAGTTAGGAAATAATGCACTGTTATAATGTACTCATAAGAAAAATTAATAAAGCTCCCCAACTTTTATATCATTTACTGATAAAACAATCACAAAAACATCTGTTGCCGGGCTGGGAATGTGGCCGAGTGCTTGCCTAGCATACCTGAAGCCCTGGGTTCGATTCCTCAGCACCACATATACAGAAAAAGCCAGACGTGGCACTGTGGCTCAAGTGGCAGAGTGCTAGCCTTGAGCAAAAAGAAGCCAGGGACAGTGCTCAGGCCCCAAGTTCAAAGCCCAGGACTGGCAAACAAATAAGCAAACAAACAAACAAAACAACAACAACAACAAAAATCCCATTGCCTACTTCTTTAAAACCAATACAAAGACACTAAATGTAAACTTGAATGTCACTTTGCTTTGTGAATTTTATAGTTCATTTGTGACACAAATAAGATAGAATGATCTTTTCAGTAGTGTTTCCAATAGCTTACTTAGTACAATAACATTGATATTCAATATAATGCTAATAATATATATTTATAAAAATGTTTTTATTCAAATCTTTTTTTTATCAGGTGAAATAACAGTAACTCATATTTTCTTACATTAAATACGATTTAAGATTTGAATAAGTTATAGAGACTGTGAGAACAGCTTGGTGTATTCAAGGTTAATGGAAATTGCTTAAGGGTATTCAAATTTGATCAAAGAATTTATATAGCTTTCCATGTCCTTTCCAAAGAGCTACCCTAAAGTATTTTTCGCATCTCTCAATCTATGAGTCAATATCCAGTCAGGGAAGAAAATGAATACCCTGGATAAAGGAGAACAATGTAAATGAATGAGCTCTCTTAAAAAGATACATTTCATGAGAATATTTTATGTTATTAATTCATAGGAATTTCGAGCCAGAGGGAATGTTAGAGATCATCTAACTCAGTGATAACACAGCCATGTCTGAAAGAAAACTATAAAGAGAGCCAGTGTAAGACTTAAACTTTTCAATTTATTAAGCGTTGCTTAAATATGTGTTTTGATCACATTTTTGGCATCCAAATTCCTTTATATGTCTTTTGTTTTCTGCTTGTTGGGTTTTTTTTGTTGTTGTTGTTGTTTTTGGTGCGTGGGGCTTTGTGCTTACTGTTTAAGTATTCTATCACTGAGCTATAGCTCCAGCCGTTCTTTTAAAGTTTCTTTCCCCACTGTTTATTTATGAGTTCACAAACATGCGTAGCATGAAGAGTTTACTGTTATAGTTCCCTACATGCGCACTGTGCTATCACTTCGTCCTTCTGTTCGTCTGTCTCCTCTTCCCACGTGCTTTGCCTCTCCTTCCACCCTGTTTTCATTGTTTGCCTGTGATGGAGCTTGAACTTGGGACCTGGCTCTTGATGTGCTTGCTCACCTACCTGTCTACCCCTGGAGCCAAACCTCCAAGTCCTATTTTGTTTTTCTTTCTTTTTGTTGATTGTTTTGGATATGGAGTCTTGAGAGCTTACCTTCTGGGACAATCTTTGAGGCATGGTTCCCCAAATCTCAGCCTCCTGAGTATCCAGGTGATAGGCACAAGCCAGTGGCACTTACCTTTCCTCCCTGCTTTTCACAACAGCCTTGTGTAGGTTTCATGAGGAAATGTCTTCTGGTCGTTCTAAATGTCTTTTGATCTTCTTCACTCCTCAGGGTCCCTTCCTTTCCCTTTTCTGTTGATCCTCTCGTAGCCAATCCACTCACTACAATTCATTACCATCACCATTGCTATTTTAATCATCACTTTACATCGATACTCCACAAATGAGCGAGAATATGTGATATTTGGCTTTCTGAACTTGACTGATCTCACTCAACATGATTTCCAGTTCCATCCACTTTCTTGCTTTCTTCCTTTTGCTGTATGCCTAAGTAATAATGATATATATATATATATATATATACACTATATATATACTATATATACACACACATATATATTATATTTCCTTTGGGCATCTTGGTTGCTTCCACACTTTGACCACTGTGAACAGAGAGACAATGAATACGCAAATCTTTGTTTTAAAGAAAAGCTGCCACAAAGATATGTTTAAACACAAAGAGAATGTGAGAGGAGAGAGCAGCTAGGGGCAAAGTCTATGCATTTATTTTGAAAGTGATAACAAGAAGACCATAGAATGAACAAGCTGAGCAGGGGAAGAATACTTAACACATTCTGAGCACTCATTGTGTACGAAGCATTACTATAAAAACATGATGTAATTTAATTCAGCCAACTGCCCCAACACTGTGAGACAAGTAACAGTATCTCCACTTAGGACAGGATGAATCTGAGGCACAATGAGTGTTGTTTTAGGGTAGAGCTCCCTCATAAATCCAAAGACGGACTCTCCCATCTAAGTAAAAGTGAGTATTAATGGCAAGCAAGCCAACTTCCCCAGCAAGCCTCTGAACAAGTCCATAATTAGAAGTGTCTTCACAGTAGAAGAAGTGACGCAGGACTCAAATAGAATGCTTGGTGGAAAGACTATATTGCAGACAGCTGGCTCCCTTTCACCAAGGTGGTCAGAGGATTAGAAAATTATTCAGGAACTGAATCTACTTGAAAAAAAAAAAGAAAACCTTTGAAATAATTGACATTGAGGGTTTCCATTTTAAAAAAGCTAATTGTTCACCTAATAGCTACATAATAGCACCTGTCTACAAGTTCCATCATGTACAGAAACCTTACCATTAGATTTTATTGCATTATTTTAGTTATCTGTTTCTGTGGATTACGTTATTTCTTCATAATATGTTGCTTTTTCTTGTCTTGTTTGTTGTTTGGGATCTCATTATTTTGTACCGAATTCTGGACTGTGTGTGCAAGGTACTAAAGGACACTGAAAGAAAAACAATATTTGAATATATGTGAAAAAAGCTAAAACCTCCATCTGTGTGCAAAATAAAAACTGTATGTGGGAAAAAAACTATATGTAAAACAAAAAAATGTATTAACAGGCCTTTTGGTATCTCACAGTATGTTTTATCTTTAAAACTTCAGAATTTGGGGCTGGGAATGGCGTAGTGGTAGAGCGCTTGCTTAGCTTTCATGAAGCCCTGGGTTTGATTCCTCAGTTCCACATAAACAGAAAAGGCCAGAAGTGGCGCTGTGGCTCAAGTGGTAGAGCACTGGCCTTGAGCAAAAGAGGCTCAGGGACAAAGCCCAGGTCCTGAGGCTCAGGACTGGGGAAAAAAATGTCCTAAATCTTCAGAATTCATTCATTTCCAATTATTGCATAGTTTCGAACTCATTTGTTTTTATGTCTTCTTAAATAACTTATGTATATATGGCAAAGGTTTGGTTATAACACAATAAATACAAATTTAAAATCCAACGGTGGTTCTTTTCCAGCTTTTCTCTGCCATTCCGTTCTGCACGTTTCTGCTCTTCTTGGGATATTTTGGAACAGTGACTAAAAGATGACTAACGTCATAGCCCACTGTGGAAAGCTCATATATTAGTATAGATTTATAAAAAATATTTTGTTTTTTCTAGTTATGGGGCTTGAACTCCGGGTCTTTTCCTCTCAATTGGCTTATTTGCACATAGCTGACACTCTACCTCTTGCACCACGCCTCCAGCCAAACTTTTTGCTGATTACTTCATACCAGGGCAGACTATTATCCTACAGATCTTAGTCTCCTGAGTAGTTAGGATTGATTATAAGCCACTCCTGGCTTAAAATACTTTTAAGGCATTATATGAGATCATATGCATGGCTTGTAATTTACCATTATGTTATTATTGGACATTCAATTTGTTTCTACTTGACACTTATTATGCATGCTATAAACTATGATTATAATTTGAAATTGTCGCTCATTGTAAGTTGGTGACTCTTAGTGCAAGGTTGCCTTTAGAAATGTTATGGAAATTTGTTTTCATGCCAGAAGCTTATGATTTGAGTCTGAAATCCTTCCAAGAAAGCTCATGGGTTGAAGTCCTGGTCTCCAGCTGGTGGCATCATAGAGAGCGGCTGAAGGCTGATGATGACCATTTCATCAACGAATTCACCTACTGGTGAGTTTACACTGTGTGGAGTGGGGCCTTGAGGGAAGTAGGGTAATAGAGGGGCGTTGCCTAAAAGATGTACCTTATTCTTGGATCCCTCTTGTTCTCTCCCTTTCCCCTTTCTGCCTGCCATGAGGTGAGTGGCTTTGCTCCACCAGGCCATTGTTGCCTCCGTATTCTGACTTGGGTCAAGCCAGCAACAGAGCCAATCACCCACACACTGAAACTGCCAGCCTGAATCACCCCTTCCTCTCTTAAGTTGTTTTCCTCACATATTTTGTCATGGCACTGGGAAAACTGACTACCTGCAACAGACATTTTATTTCCTCCTTTTATGAAAGCATACTTATCTTTGTTGTGGCTTTCTAGGTTTTTTTTCCTTATGCATACACAAAAGCTTTATTGAATTAAGGATATTAAGATATGGATGCGAAGATAAGGGATTTTTATGACTGGAGTGATAAGTGGAATAATAAGGTCAAAAAGTTTTACAAGAAACTAAATTACCCATTTCTCTGTCTTAAAAGCAAAGTTGAAGGTGGCATGTATAAATCAAGAAAAGGAAGTGTTTTTCTTATTTAAGAGGTATATTGTGTGGTAGCTAATCTAAGCTACTTGAGAAGCAGAGATAGGAGGATCTTAGTTTGAACCTAGCCTCAGGAAACAAGTTAGCAATATCCTATCTCAAAGGGCAAGCCAAGTATAGTGTATGCCTACAAGCCCATCTTCATAAGAACTACAGAGATGGGTTAAAGTCTGAGGCTGGCCTGGGCAAAAAACAATGTGAGAATGTATCTGAAAAATAACTGAAGCGATAAGGAAGGAAAGCATGGCTCAAATGATAGAGAAATGGCCTAGAAAACCCAAGGCCTTGAGTTCAAACTATAACACTGAAGGGCTGGGGATATGGCCTAGTTGCAAGAGTGCTTGCCTCATATACACGAGGCCCTGGGTTTGATTCCCCAGCACCACATATACAGAAAACAGCCAGAAGTGGCGCTGTGGCTCAAGTGGCAGAGTGCTAACCTTGAGCAAAAAGAAGCCAGGGACAGTGCTCAGGCCCTGAGTCCAAGCCCCAGGACTGGCAAAAAAAAAAAAACTATAACACTGAAACACACACACACATGCACACACACATACACAGACACACACACATACACACACTATATAGTATATACTCCAAAGTGTATATGCTATATAGACACATAATATATACTATATAGGATATCTATGTTATATGCCATACTAATTGACTTACTATATAAACACTATATAGAGATATAGATGTATATAGTATATATCTTGGGATCATCTGTACATTTGTATTACATAATAAGGCATTAGTCGAACACAGGCTTCCCAAAAATCTACTTAAAAGTCAATCTTTTAAACAATAGAAATATTTCTTTATAAGAATGAATATGGGGGAGGGAGGAAGGTGGAAGAAAAATGAGGGAGGAGGTAACAAGTTTGATAAGAAATGTATTCACTGCCTTACGTATGAAACTGTAACCCCTCTGTACATCACTTTGACAATAAATAAGTTAATTAATAACTAAAAATGAACATGTCTTTTAGCTAAACATGGAGAGAAGCTTTTGCTCAATATGGCATAATAACTACAGCAGTCTCACAGCAGTAAAACTAAGTCTGCCTCTGAGTACCTTATTATAATAAAATCAAATTTAACCTCTTAAACTCAAGACATAAATCACTCGCATTTCTTTTCTTTCAAACAATATGTGAACATATTATCATAAATGCTACCTGTCACAAGACTGATAGCTGTCAGTAGCTTAAAAATATGAATAAAATTGAGAATTCATTTGAACACGGGAGCCACAAGAACTTTTTTTAGAGAGGTGATGATAATAAAAGATTTTGACAGATAAGAAAAAAATCTCAGCAACTGTGAAATAAAGAAAACTTTCTTTAAATTAAATAAACTCTCAAGTCAGCCCCAGCAGAGTTTTATTTCCACCCAAAATAACAACCATTAAAATACTCATGGGCCTTTGGTAGTATGGAGCAGGGGCAGATTGAGTTTGTTTTGTGAATTTTTATATTGAAACTTTGTATCAAGTTGCAAGATGTGATTTCAAAATTGTACAATCTCAATTTGTATTTCTTTCCAAATGGTACCTGAAACCTTCCTGATATTTATCCAACCATATAATCTCTTACGAATTCTAACACATGCTTCTAATCATTATCGGTGATGAATAAATCCAAGTGCATGTTAAAAGATCCAAGTCAATATCTTTTGGATAAAAGTAGTTTCTTCCAAATTTTAAAACTTAAATTGTATCTCTTTTGAATTTTCTGGCTTCAAGAATGTCGTACTACACAACTTGGATAAATCTCAAGGGTGTAATACTAAGTGGAAAAAGCCAATCTGAAAAAGTTATGTGCTTTATAATTCCATTTATACTACATCCTTGGAATGATAAACTATAGAGATGAAAAGGAGATTAGTAGTTGTCTGGGTTGGGGGTGGACGAGGTATTACTAATAAAGGGGTAGTTGTAAGGGGAGTTTCCTTGTGTTGCTGAAGCATCCCTCTTGATTGCGGTAGTAATTATAGCAATCTATGAAAGGTACAAAATTGCATAGAAAAGAACGCACACACACAGAGACACACACAAATGAGTGTGGTTAAAAAAAAAATCTGAACAAAGTCTGCAGTCTATTGGATGGTATTGTTGCTGTTGTTGTTTGTTTTGTGCTGGTCCCGAGGCTAAAACTCAGGGCTCTAAGCTTTTTTTTTTTTGCTCAAGGCTAACACCCTACCTCTACCTCTGGAGCCACAGCTCCAGTTCCAGCTTTTGTTTTTCTTGGTGGTTAATTGGAGATAAGAGTCTTCCTGCCCTGACTGGCTTTGAACTTCGATTCTCAGATCTCAGCCTCTTGACAAACTAGGACTACAAGCATGAGCCTGCCCAGTCTGTTGCACAGTTTTGTCCCAACATCAATTTCCCGCTTTTGCTCTTGAGCAGATCGAATATGTCACCAGTGGGGAAACTAGTTAGAGGATTCAAGAGTCCACTGTACTAATCTTGCTATTTTTCATCAGTCTGTAATTATTTTAAAATAAAAGTATTTTTCAAAACATGGTATGCCTATGTTCTAATTCATACTTTAAACCTCAAGTAGAAAATTGTCAGAAAGGAAAGATAGACACCACCCACAGCCAAATTGTATGTCACAAAATTCATGCTCTGACAAATTTATTTTCCTTACTTTACTCTTTCAGTGCCAACTTGTTCTTCAAGCACATGTCTAATGTAGTTGGTAATCTGGTTTCCACAACTACAGCAGATATATTCCTTCAATCAGCCAGGTATTTATTCATTCCTCTCTCTGAATTTTTATGTATTACTTAGGAAGACATCCTACCACTTTCTAGAACAGAAGGAAGATGATAAATGAGGTGGGAGGACAGGCGAGGATAAATGGGACTACATCGAGAAATTTCTTGTATGTAGGAGTTTCGGACTTTATCCTTAATGCAATGGGGCAGTCAAAGGGTGAATTAGCTTCAGTGAGCAAGACTGGAAGATGGAAGACTAGTTGAAAAGCAATTACAGTAACTGGAGGTGTGGTGCAAGTCGGGTAGCTTGACAGCTTTCAGAAAAAATGTCAATCAAGAATGCAAGATCCTGGGGGCTGGGGATATGGCCTAGTGGCAAGAGTGCCTGCCTCATATACATGAGGCCCTGGGTTCGATTCCCCAGCACCACATATACAGAAAATGGCCAGAAGTGGCGCTGTGGCTCAAGTGGCAGAGTGCTAGCCTTGAGCAAAAAGAAGCCAGGGACAGTGCTCAGGCCCTGAGTCCAAGGCCCAGGACTGGCCAAAGGGAAAAAAAAAAAAAAGAATGCAAGACCCTGACCAAAAGGGAATGCTACTATACTGTTGGTGGGAATGTAAACTTGTTCAACCACTCTGGAAAGCAGTATGGAGTCCTCAGAAGAATAAACATAGAGCTCCCCTATGACCTAGCAATCCCACTCCTGGATATTTATCCAAATGACCACAAACCACGCCACACTAAAGCCACCAGCACAACCATGTTCACTGCACCATTGCTTACCATAGCCAAGATATGAAATCAACCCAGATGCCTATCAGTGGGAGAATGGATGAAGAAAATGTGGTCTATATACACAATGGAATTCTATGCTTCCATCAGAACGAATGATATTACCCCATTTGTAAAGAAATAGAAGGACTTGGGAAAAAAGTTGTACTGAGCAAAGTAAGCCAGACCAAAGAAACATAGGCTGTATGGTTTCCCTCATTTGTAATAATTAGAATGTGCCTATATAGCTACAAGTAAATCCAATGGATAGTAAAAGACAAATAATTATACTTGGACATGATTAATTAAGCAGCACTCTAAATATTCACACAGTGAGAACAAAGAAGGATATTTTTAGGAGAGGATCGTGAGGGTTCAATAGCTATGTTCATATGATCATATAAAATGATGCTTGTCAAAATGAACTCCAAGAAATGGAAACAAAAATTTTTTTATTGTACTGTTTGTGGTTCTTTTTTCCTTTCCTTTTATTCTTTATTGTCACTGTTTTTTAAATTTTTATTTCTGTATCCTTTGCGTTGTATATAAGTCATCAGATTTGGGGAGGGAAAGGGAAAGCACAGAAATGATGGGACAAAGGGTGAATCAGTTCACTAATGACACTCACTAAACACTACATTGTAAATGAACTACACTATTTGGGGGTAAAGGTGGACAAGAGGGGAAAATCTGGGAGAGAACGGGGGGTGACATTGTTCAAAAGGAAATGTACTCATTACATGACTGTAGCCCCTCTGTACATCACCTTGACAATAAAATTAGAAAATAAAAAAGAATGCAAGGCCCTGAGTTCAAGCACCAGTAGTGGCATGCACACACACATACACACACATGTGCAGAAAGCATAGTAGTAGTTCATACCTACTACATACATAGTTCATACATAGTAGTAGTTCCTAATGACAGCTATTCAGAAAGCAGAGGCAGAAGGGTCATGAGTTCAAAGCCAGCCAGGTAAAATTAGTGAGACCCTATTTCAAAACAAAATAAAAGGACTGGAAGTATGGCTTGCCTATCTAACACGAGGCCCAGTTCAATCTCCAATAGTAAAAAAAGAAAAAAAAAATAGAAGAAGAAGCAAGTTCAGTAATTCTGAGACAATTAAATGATGGCTGTGGAGAAAAGCAGACTGACTTCTGAATTATTTAGGAGGAAGTATTGACAAGACTTGGTTAGCAATTATTCCTCATCACCCATAATAATGCAGATAGCTGTGATCAACCTGATGTGTTTGGCTTTAGGAGGAATTTAGGACCAAACAAACAAACAAACAGCAACTTACTAAATAAATGGTATGTTTGCATTCCCCCAAAGGTAGAGAGTTTCACTGAAGCTGGATATAATAGCAAAAAAAAAAAAAAAAAAAAAAAAAAAGGTCTAAAAAAGAGATGTTTCTTTATGAGAGTCATCAGTCTATAGATCAGGGTTTTTTATTTATTTGTTACCAGTGCTTGAACTTGGGTTGATTATTCATAGCTTGGTAGTCTATCACTTAAGCCAAGACTAGCCAGGCTTTCTGCTGCTTAAATAGAGATGGAGCCCACATTCTTTTTTGGGGGCCAGGGTTGTTTCTTTGTCAGTTTGTTTTGGGCTGGTCGTAGGGCTTGAACTCGGGCCTGGGCGCTGTCCCTGAGCTCTTTGTGCTCAAGGCTGGTCCACATGAGCCACAACTCCACTTAAGTCTCACAGTCTCATATTCTGCTTTTGAACCTACAAGAGTGGATAAGATCATCCAAAATTTCTCTATGGCAGAAACTCTAAACCTTGGCTACAGAGAAGAAACACCTGAGAAGTTCTGAAAAAGAAGATAATCAACTGTCTGGTTTCTGTTCAAGAATATGATTTACTTCTTCTAAGGTACATCCTGTGGTTATAAATTCAGTCAAGGCTGTCAACTAGAGAGAGAGAAAGAGACAGGGACAGAGACACAGAGACACCCTGTGAGAGATGGAGAGGGAAAAAGGAGGGGGAGGAGGAGGAAAGCAAACCAGAGTCAGAACCCTGGAGAATATTGACTTTAAGTCATGAACAGGTTATCGGTCAAGAACAAATATCAGAATAATTGTAGAGCCACAGAAATCATATGAAACGAGAAGCCAAGGACGCAAATGTTTTACGGATTGAGACTGATCAACAGTATCAGTTGCCACTAAGAGGTGAACAAAGGTAGCGATTGTAATGAGAGTCATGGGTTATGTACTTGCTATGTTCCCAGGACTGTGCAGATACTGGACAAGCATTGTCACACGAAGTTTGTTTGTTTTTACAGCAATCTTGCGAAATGAATCATCCTGCAGTTTTCATTGGCAATGGGATGAGAGAGGAAATGTCACTTTCTAGGATGGCACTTCTGCTTTAGGATAAAACCAGATCCAGAACCTAAATCTGTGACACGTTGGATTTTGCTCCACAGAATTCTCAGCTTTTTGCGTATGGTACTTTATGCAATTTATTTCCACTACAACAACCCTCCCTTATGAATGGAACCCTTTCTTCCCCCACCCCCCTAATATTCCTGTCCTAGTAAATGTGATTCTTATTTCTCCCATTTCATCACAAACACTCACAGAGAATTTTTTTTTAATCCACGATTTCTTGAAGACTCATCCCTATACAGTGTTACTAGATCTTTTCAAGGCTGTGTGCCCAGGTTTTATGCACTTACAACTAGAACCTGTGACAACTATTTTTCACTACTGCTGGTTATTGACCGACTCTTCCTCCAGGAACTTCATTGTCCTCTTTTGCAGGCTAAGTATGTGGTGATGACTGTTTTCTTGTAGATTTTGTGCCTGTTGGTAGACATCCTTCTTATTTCCCTACCATTACGGCCACAGAGCTGATCTTGGCATTATGCCTAAACTCATTTCTGTTGTGATATTTTTGGAATTTCTTTTACCTAGCTCTTCTGACAATACCATCTATATTTTTCCCCTATAATTCCGATCAGTCTCTTTTGTTTGTGGAGAGAATTTCTGGAAGATTGAAAAAAACTGCACTGGCATATCTACTAAAAGTAAACAAAGTACATAAAACACTAATACTAGCTCACTCACTCCTGGGACTACCCAATAAAAATTCATGTATATGTTTCCAGAATATCTGTGAAAGAATATTCATAAAAACACTGTTGGTAACAGGCCCAAATCTAAGATACCATTATTTGAATAATAAGTAAATGAACCCTGGTACATTTATATGATGGAGTTCTATACAGTGCTGAAAATGAATGAGTTACAACTGAACATGATGACAAAAACCTATCTCATGAATGTAACATTGAAGAAAAAGAAGATGGACACAAGAGTAAATACAGTAAGCTTCTAGAATTGCAAGTCTAAAAGTATTAGGAGACAAAACTGGTTACATTCACAGGAGGAAAAGAATAGCACACAAAGGGAGGAGGCATGGAGGACTTCTGTTTGGGGAATGTTTTGTTTCTTGATGTGTTAGAATTGTATGCTTACTCTGCGAAAATTCATTCAGCTGTACATTTATGATCTGTGCACTTTTTTCTATGCACTTCAAATTCTGATTAAAATTTTACATAAAATATGTACATAACAGCAAAAATGTACTGAAAAGCTGTATGATTTGCATGCTAATGAAGCGAATCCAACTATATATCAAATGGGAAGAAAAACTACATTAAAAATTCTCTTGTCACAGTGGTAAGGCACTGCGAGCATAGTATATCTGTAAATGAAAGGAAAAATTAGGAATTTGGGTAATCAACCATTGAGTTTAAAGGGCTGTTAAAACATGTGCTTTTAACAATTTTGCAAGTACATGTTTTTGTATTAAGTCTACAATGCAGAGAAGAAAGAATAATGTTTCTTCCTATCTTTGATAAAGAGAAATACGATCTTCTTGCTTAAAAAACATCTAGAAATACTAAGTTAATGCTAATTAAAAATGCTTAACATTGTCTCTGGGCAATTTTAGGTTTTCTCATGCAGTCAGTCTTAGGGACTTCTGATCCAACGTGCTTGGAAACCCCTTCTCTGCCCACTTAAGAAGGAAAAACCTGAGTGAACTGCAAAAGTAACAATTTTACTTAGAACCATCATGGAAGAGAGGAGATTCCATGGCAAATACAGGCAAATAACCCCCGTTTACCAATGCCAGAACCTCTGCTGCAAGCAGAGCTGGGGCGAGGAAGAATCTCGACGCTGACAAAGGTTAGGTGTGGACACCGCTGAGAATTTACAACCCAACTAAGATCCACTCAGAAAGAGACACCTGCAATTTTGTGAGCTTCACTGTTGTAGCTCTAGATCCGTGCAGTAAATATGGGGAGAAAAAAATCCTTCGGCCCTTACGGAGATGGGGATAGAGGCAATCATTTGAACTACCTGAAGCCATTCTGTTCTTAACAAGTCTTCAGGAAAAATGATTTTATCAAGGCCTAGACTTCGAGGGTGTTATGTGAGAGTTAAGTGAGTGTTAGCACTTCCGGGAAGAGTCATGATTTCACCTTTCTCACTAACGCGTTCCACCTATACGGGAAAGAAAACCTGAGCAATGGTCAAGTTCATAGCCTCGTAGCACAGACTTACCAAACCTAAAGTTAGGACTCTAGATGACTTCCCTTTTTCCCACTCCTTATTCTTGTATTACTAAAGGCCCACTTGCTGTAGTTCCTCTTGTCCTGCCCATCAAGTCCACAGATCAACCCAAAATGATTAGGCATTATCAAAAGGAGAATCAAAGTTTTGAAGGCAAAAGTAAAGAAACCGAACTAAAAGTAGATACAGCAAAAATGCTGCCACTATCAGACCAGGAACTTTAAAAACTATCACTAATATGCAAAAGGTTTAATGGAAACATAAGCAGTAATTAAGAACAAACAAGTAAATGTAAGCAGAGACAAAGAAGTGCTACTGACTGAAACATTGTAAAACAAATGAAGAATATCTTTGATGGGTCTTTAGTGGATAGGATATAGCTGAGGAAGATTCTTTGAATTTGAGAAACAAAAACATACAACAGAAACATCCAAAACTTAAAAGGGAAGAGAATAAAGACTTTAAAAACTAGAGAAGAATCCAAAAACTATTGGAGTAACTAAAGAGTAGAACTACGTACAGTAGGAATGTTGAAAGGAGAAGGAAGAATGGAACAGAAGTAATGTCTGAAGAACAGCTCAGTGGTAGAATACATGTGTGAAGACTGGGTTTCAGTTTGTGACTCTGGAAAACAAAACTAAAATGAAAACAAAACTTTATCTATAGAGGACTAAAGATAAGAATTACATCTAACATTTCAGGAATTATGTAAACAAAGAGAAAATGGAGCAAAATATTTAATGCTAAGAGGCAAAAAAGAAGCCAACTAGAATTCTGTATTCTGTGTATTTATCCTTCACAAGAGATGGAAAAATAAAGACTTTTCAAACAAGCATTGAGAGGCTTGTTTCCAGTAGACCTACCCTGCAAGAAACGTTAAAATAAAGTTCTTCAGAGAGAAGCAAAATGATGTAATACAGAAACTTGGATCTACAAAAAGAAAGCACAGATATCAGAGAAAGAATACAGGAAAGTAAATATTTGATTGACCTTACAGATTGTGAGTTTGCTCAAAATAACAACAGAAGCACCACATTGTACTATATAGCCATATATAGACAAATGCATTTATGTGTATAGGAATGAATGTTAATATATTGCAAAGCAAGAGAAGAGGAAATTAGGAATATGTTAGCATGAGGTACAACCTATCAAGCGGCATAATGTTATTTGGGTTAATTTTACACTTATACTGCAAACTATAGCAATCACCAACAATGTAAAAGGAGGAGACAAACGAAAGCATGGATTAAACATTAAGAAATTAGAGAGATGTGATCATAAAAAATTCTGTTAAAACTAAAGTAGGCGGGCTGTAGTGTATTTCAGTGATAGAGTGGTTGCCTACCATGCACAAGGCCCTATCAAGTATGAAGATACATGGCGGACACTCAGATGCATTATTGCTAAATGAAAGAGGTGACTCTGAAGAGGATATGTACAATGTGATTCCAACTTCATGGCATGTGGGAAAAGATAAGACATAGAGACAGTGATTATTAGGATGTAGACAGGGCGAGATGAATAGGTAACAGCGTATTAATATATTACCTATTGTTTTAGAGCACCTAATGCTGGGTACTATATAGAGAAAAGGCTTTGTTTAGCTTAGTTTCTGAGGCTCAAAGTCGAAAACCAAGTAACCCCTGCTTCATCTTCAATGGAGACTCCTTTGGCTGAGTCATCACTTGGAAAAGGCAGCAAGGCAGCAAGGCCTTGGAGAGGGAGCTACTAGGTGGCCACTAAGAAGCCAGCCAGTGGGTAGGGTCCCACAAGGACTGGAGGGCCTTCTGAGAGCAGTTATGCCCAAATAACCCAAAAGCTTTGCACAAAGCCCTGTCTTAAAGTCTCCATCACCTTCCCACATTTAGCCACACTGGGGCCAGACTCAGTGGAGACACACTGAAACCACGTTGAAGCTAGGACAGAAAGGGAAACTATTCCTTGTTAGAGTTATTATGCGTTAAGTGCCCCATGTCAAACTACATAGACGCGTCCCACCAAGCACAAACCCTAATGCAATTTACGGATTATGAGTGATCATAGTATGTCCGTAGAGGCTCATCAGTAATGGCAAATATGTCACAGGGGGTGTGCAGGATTTCCATAACAAGGAGGTTGGTAAGAGCACACCAAATGCAGAAAGGAAGGTGCATAAATGTAAGCATTATATTCAATGTACATTATGCAAAAAATGAACTACATAACTTGAGGGCAGGGAAGGGAGGGGCAAAATAGGGGAGAATGATGGAGAAGGTAACATTAATCAAGACCCGTTGCACTCATAACCCAACTTACGGAATTGTAACCTCTTGGTACGACTACTTAAACTTTACAAAAAGATTCAGACATATAAACTGACTCACAATTACATTGAGAACCACTCCCCCCTTCACTGACCTGTCAACTACAATTAGAGAAATGGTTTTATTTAGTTGCTTTTAGAATCACTACTTAGGCTCGGCATTACTTAGGCTTCCTATTTTTTGTGTTAAGCCAATTCTTCCCTACTTAAGAAATATCAAAAAACCTTCTTCCTTTTGTAACACTTGAGAGGTAGGCCACACACCATTTCCCACTACAATGTAGAAGATTTCAATTTCAAAGTTTTAAATAATCCCCTCATATTTTTAGAGAGAATCATGTTTATTACCTGCCTTAAAATATAGATTATGGGTATTTCTACTGATGTTCTAAAAAAGATATAGCCTAGTAGTTTTTTTTTATCAGTCTCCTTTTCAAACTTAGGCTAGCATGAAAATAAAAGTATTCAAAAATGTACTTTACATTGTGTTTATAAGGGTCCTATAATGAAATTCTTAATGTGAATGTTTTTATTTCAGAAGAAATAATTCAAGTACCAGAAAAGAAACAGCATAAAATATGCTATCAGATCTATTTTTCTGATTGTCTGCAGGTGGTAATGTTTATGAAGGAATAGGCCTTTCTTCAAGGCTGATTTCCTGAGCACATCTTTTGCTGTCACATCTTTTACTGTGCCCTCTCCCAACTGCACCTGTTCTATTCAGAGATCATATTGCAAATAATGACATAATTATCTACTTTGGGAGATTATTGGTATGTTATGAGTGAAAAATAATGGAGCAGTCACTTTCCATGGTTGTATTTTTTATGTTACCAATAATATTTGGAAAACAAGCTCTAGGAAGAGAGCCTAGAAATCGATTTTCAAGACTGAAGGAGTCCTGGGGCTCATTGGAGAAACATATTTGAACAGACCTCCTAGGGTCTGTAAGGTAGAACTCTCTGTGACATTTTTTTTCATATACAACAGTTTAAAGTAACTTCCCACGCATTTATGGAAATGACCATCTGATCTTTCAAGACTCATTCTTCACTAGACAATATTCCCTTCGTACCAAATCCACTGCCCTTACCTCCAATTATGTCCCACCTCATTCTTGTCTGATTTTACTTAATTGTCTATCATCCAAAGATTTCCCATGAATAGCCCTAAGAGTGATCTTTTACCTATCTCCTGTGATTTCGAAGTACTTTTCTGTGCATTAGTCTTTCTTCTGACTCCGTGGGGATAATGAGCTCCCCGCTTTGACTTGCACATGCTCAGGCCTCTAGAGGATGTCTCCATGGTGATCCGCTACACAGCAAGGCTCTATTGGGAATGGGGTAGAGCTCAAGAGACAAGGCATATCCCCAGCAAAACGCGTTTAAGTTCTCTTTATTGGGAGAGAATAAGAGACAGATACTCTGAGTTTCTGATGTTACCAAGCTTGGAAATGAAACCTAATTCATTATTTCAATGAAATAAAAATTGGTTTTGCAGCGCATCTTTTTGTTCAATTAAAAAAAGTAGCCAGAAATCGGTTACCAGAATTATTGCCTCATCATCTCTGTAAGCCTGGAGAGGGTGTGTGTGTGTGTGTGTGTGTGTGTGTGTGTGTGTGTGTGTGTACTGTACACATGCATATGCATGCAACATAATGCTTTCAAGTAAACTAGTTTAACATTAATTTCTGGGTCCATTATTTGTTGAGAAAGTTTGGGATCAAATCAGTGTTGGGGGACAGAAGTAGAATAACTATTAGCAACCTTGTTATATCAAAATACTCCCTACAGGAGAAATAATCCATCTATTCATTCACAGTCTGATTATAGGACAATATTGTTGAGGGGGTATCCTCAGAAATGCTAAAAATCTATGGAAACATGCTCTATCATATGTCTACAACTAATGATGTGGTAACTGTTTTATAACTGTGTGACGATACATAGCAAAACCATCTGAAACTCTTCAATAAATACTTAAAAATCTAGATTTAACTTTAAACTTTTGGAAAGCAAACTCTGAACAATATATTCCCTAAAATTTCATAAACGTTCTAGTAACATCCTTAACTGACTGTATGAGGGGAAGAGGAATTCTTTATGGAGCCCCCAAAAGAAAGAAAATTACTGAACCGTCAGGCACTGGTGGCTCACGCCTGTAATCCTAGCTACTCAGGACGCTGAGATCTGAAAATCATGGCTCAAAGCCAGGCAGGGCAGGAAATCCATGAGACACTTATCTCCAATTACTCAGAGAAAAAAACGGGAAGTGGTGCTGTGGCTCAAGTGGTAGAGTGCTGGCCTCGAGCAAAAAGAAGCCAGGGACAGTGCTCAGGCCCTGAGTTCACCCCCAAGACAGAAAAACAAATTACTGAATCAAGTAATGACCATGGTTAAGTAAGTGAGGATCCAAAATACATTTTAGTTTTGAAAAATCAGGAAGTAAAGGAATAATAACCCCTAAGTATATAGGAAAAACACTTAGAATCTAGCATTTACCAGTCCCACCTCTCTTCCTCTCCAGTTAGCCCTTAAAGCTCTTTGTCTAGCATGATACTAAGTATGAAATGTTTTCCGTGGTTGGAGCAGGTCCTCACAAATGTCAGGAGTCCAGGGGATGTAAGGACACTGACGGGACTGGAATGCTCGAGTGGTGTTTCTCAAGCCATAGTGGGCATGAAAATCAACCAAAAGGCCTGTGACGCAGACTGCCAGGCCCACGTCTGATTCCCTAGGTCAGGTGTAGGGCTAAGCACTTGCATGTCTGACAAATTCCTCCATCATATCTGGGAAGCACACACTGGACCCCTCTTCTGAACCAGTGGTCTCCGCATTGGCTGAACTCCTTGCCTGAAAAGATTTCAAATCCAGTGATGTCAGAAACTATACTGGTCATGACTGGTCAAGGTTCAGTTTTTTCCAAGGTCCCTCATAGTTTCCAATGTTGCTGCCCAGGTTGGAAAAGACTAACTAGTCTCATAGTGGTACTTAGAGTTAACTGGGAAAGTCCTCTCTCTCTCTCTCTCTCCCTCCCTTCCTCCCTCTCTCTCTGTCTCTCTCTGTCTCTCTGTCTCTCTCTGTCTCTGTCTCTCTGTCTCTCTCTGTGTGTCTCTGTCTGTCTTTCTCCCTCCCTCCCTCCCTCTCTCTGTCTCTGTCTCTGTCTCTCTGTCTCTCTCTGTCTCTGTCTGTCTGTCTGTCTGTCTGTCTCTCTCTCTCTCTCTCTCTCTCTCTCTGGGGGTTTATGCCATACTGGAGCTTGAACTGAGCTTTGTGGCACAAGGCCAGCATGCTGCCATTTGACCCGCAGCCTCACTTGGGACTTTCTGGGGATTCATTGGAGGTGATAGCCTCATGGGCTTTGCTTGCTGGGGCTGGCTTCATACCACTGTCCTCAGACCTCGGCCTCTTGAATAGCTACAACAAGTGTAGGCCATCGGCACCTGGTTCAGATAGAATTAATATACAATAACATTTACTTTCTTAAAGTATATAACTTAAAATTTTTACTTATGCATTAAAACGTATGACAATCACCACTACCAATTTCAGGGCTCTTCTTTCATCATCCTCTGGAGATGGGGCTTTAAAACAAAAGTTGGATACATGACTTTTCCTCTCAAAAGGCTTGTATTTAGCTGACTCCGCAATGACTCTGACAACATTCTTAGGAAATTCTAACATTCAGTCAGAAGGCCAGGGCTGTAGCTCAATGGTAGGGTGCTTATATTAGCAGGAACACGGCTCTGGATTCAATCCTAAGCAAAGAAAGCTGGGGGGGGGGGGGGTAAGGAAGAAGTGAGGGAGAAAAGTAGGGAGGGAGAGGAGAGAGGGGAGTAGTGGGAAAGGAAAACTAAAGAGAAGGGAAATTTCTAAGTTTGGTTTCAGACTTCCCAAGACTCTCTTAGGAGTTGAAACCTTCTCAGAAGTTGCTATTGACCCTGGGAGGGATGTTTAAATACAGAAGAATTAGACTTGGACTCAGTTTCCCTAAGTTGGACCTGCCCAATTATAACACAGAGGAAGCATCATCCTTAATTCCCAGTTCCAAGAAGCAGAGATCCAGGCAACCTTTAGTAAATGAACATTGAAATAAATTGATAAATGGTTTAGTGAAAACCAATGCAAAGCTTTGGAGATTATAAGAGCCTCTGGGGGCCTTAAAGGGACACCAGAGAACCTAGCTGGTGTAGAATCATCCAACACTGCATTTTATAGGGGTGGTGTGAAGTTTCAATATTGGCCTTTTGCTGATTAATGATTGCTCAGAAGCAGAGTTTGAGTCTTGGCTCTTGTGATTTCTATTTACTTGATTTGGGGCAAAAAAAAATTAACCATATTGTCCTCATTTTGTAATGTTCCCTTGACTTTGGTAATACTGAGCTGCTGAGTACATTCATTTCTATAGAGAAGATCTATTCAAAAGACTTACAAGATTTTTGTGCCAAATGGTTCAGATTCAATCCTCCATCTCTTCCCCTTTATACTGATGAGATTTCGGCAAATCAGTGAGCATTTATGACCTGGGGAAACCAAGAATATCTGATTCATGTACTTTATATATTTCTGTGAAGATCAAATGTTATAGTTCATATGAAAATGTTTTATATACTGAGACACTGTATAAATGATTATGCGCTAGGGTATAACTAGATAGGCAGAATATGAAAGGACAAAGAATGCATAATTTATAAATTAAGTTGATTCCTTTTGATGTACAGACAGTTTGAACCTTAGGACCTCGGGAGCAAAAGGATACTTTCTCTTATGGATCATTTAAAAGCAGCTGTTGCCTGCAGTAGAGATAATGAAGCCTCATTTAAATGTTTTAAAGAGAAAGTTCCTGGGTTCATATGCTTCAAGCACTCACCTGTATAAACATCCTCTGACTTAGCAGCTTTTTGCTTTTCCTGTTTGTTTTGGTTGTTGCCCATACAGAATTGAATGAATTTTGCCCTTTTGTTCTTAGCATTTAATCATCTATGCAGAGCTCTCCTCTTAATTTTTCTCTTCTTTTTTTTTTCACTTTTTTTTTTTTGGCCAGTCTTAGGCCATGAACTCAGGGCCTGAGCACTGTCCCTGGCTTCTTTTTGCTCAAGGCTAGCACTCTGCCACTTGAGCCACAGCGCCACTTCTGGCCATTTTCTGTATATGTGGTGCTGGGGAATTGAACCCAGGGCCTCATGAATATGAGGCAGGCACTCTTGCCACTAGGCCATATCCCCATCCCCAATTTTTCTCTTCTTAATTCTCCACTCCTGAGCCCATTCTTCTACTTATTTTTACACAGGGTCTCAGAAGTTACCCCAGATTGGCCTGGAACTTTGGATCCTCCTTTCTCAGTCTCCTTGAATGCGGGGGTTACGGGCATGAACAACCACAACCGCACAGGCCTTCATTCTCAGGTTTGCAATATGAAGTCTTCTCGCCGACCTTTCTGTGCATTTGTTGAAATGTATAAATGTCTATCTGCAAAATTATTGTTTGGCAAGAGACACTCTTTGCTTGCCTGTTTTGGTTGTCTTTTTGTGTTGTGTGTTACTATGTATTTGAGAGGGGAAAGGAGGGCACATAAAAGGTGGAACTAGGATGAACAAACACAACTCACTAGATACTGTGTGGAAAATGAACTGGATATCTTATGAGTGGGGGCAGGAGGACGGGAGGGAAAGATTGGGAAAGAGCAACAGAAGGGGGAAATGGTGCAAAAAGAATTAGATTGATGGTACTTGATTTGCATAACTGTAACCCCTCAGTATATCAACTACACAATAACAGTAAAAAGTATTTTTGGTATGAGTAATATTTTGAACGATGTGACAGCATGATGTTTGATTTCACCTAGCATTGTGTATTTTAGGACACCTAGAAGTAACCATGCTGTTATATGCAAAAAAAAAAAAAGGTCTAGTTCTTCTCTTTTGACCCCTGCATGGCATTCCATTCTTGGCCAGCACTGTGTTCTGTATACTTAGCTAGTCTAGTGAGGGATATCCACATTGCCTTCAGCTCACAGTACCAAAAACAATGGGGCAGGACATTTTCTCCTGGGTCTCCTTGTACATCATTCTATCAAAAGTTTGTAATCATGAGGTGTATTCACGTTTACTATCGCTAAGTCCTACCAAATGCCAACCTAAAATGGCTTGCGTGCAACCTCATGCATGCTATATGCATGCTAGGAGGGTGATAAACCTAACACTCAAATTTTGCCAATAGGAAGAATGTCAAAAAGTATCTTTTATTCTGGGAGATTTTTCAGAGTTTCTTAGTCTACAAATGCATATAGAACTCCTTGCTAGATGAGTCACTTATTACTGTGTATATAGCATTCAGAAGGAATCTTGAATTATTTTATGTATTTTATATTCCTTTTATAGATTCTTCATACATGAGGAGGGCCTACTTATTTTAATAAATATTTCTTTTCCTTTAGATTCCAAAGATCTCCTTGAATATTGCATAGCTCTGGGAAACTGCTACATAACATTATTACTTTTGATTCTTTCACTGAAAAGTATTATTTTAACTACGATATATTTTCTTCATATTTATAGTATTTCTTTTTTTTTTTTTTTGCTGTTGCATTACTTCACTTTTTATCCTCTGTCTCACCATTTTGATGTTCCCCTTCCCTTCCCTAATTCAGATAAACATACGTGCAAAACCCAGGGTACCAAAATAAAATACAGTGACAAGTATTTATAATATTTCTTAATGTCTGTTCATCTCTTTTTTCCAACAAGTCATTATTTTTAAATTTTCTTTCAAATTCCAAAAGAGCATTCACCACCTTCTTTTTAAAATTAATTAATTCATATTTATTTATTTATTTTGCCAGTCCTGGGGCTTGAACTCAGGGCCTTAGCATTGTCCTTGGCTTCTTTGCTCTGCCAACTTGAGCCACAGCACCATTTCTGGCCTTTTTCTATATATGTGGAGCTGAGGAATCGAACCTAGGGCTTTATGTATATGAGGCAAGCACTCTACCACTAGGCCATATCCCCAGCTCCTCTTTTTTAAAGTTTAATTTTATTGACAAGGTGATGTACAGAGGGGTTACAGTTACATATGTAAGGTAGTGAGTACATTTCTTTTTTTTTTTTTGGCCAGTCCTGGGCCTTGGACTCTGGGCCTAAGCACTGTCCCTGGCTTCTTCCCGCTCAAGGCTAGCACTCTGCCACCTGAGCCACAGCGCCACTTCTGGCCGTTTTCTGTATATGTGGTGCTGGGGAATCGAACCTAGGGCCTCGTGTATCCGAGGCAGGCACTCTTGCCACTAGGCTATATCCCTAGCCCCGTGAGTACATTTCTTGTCAAACGTGTTGCCTCCTCTCATTTTTCTCTCACTTTCCCTCTGCTCCAATGCCCCCCGCCCCCCACCCCCCCGCAGCTGTACAGTTAATTTCCAATATGTTGTCTTGTGAGTATCGCTGCTGCAACTGGTTCTCCCTTTGTCCTTTGTCTCACCATTACGATGCTCCCCTTCCCTTCTCTAATTCAGATAAAGGTACATACAATACTCAGGGTACCAAAATCAAACACAGTTCACCACCTCTTGATGTATTTACTTCCCCGAATAAATCTCAAGTTGCCTTTGCTAAAATACATGTATTCATACACACATACAAATTAAAAACTCTTAAGAAAGGACACGCGGTTACACTGAGATGCTCAAAAACGCCTGCTCCTTCCGCCCATTTAAGATTTGAGTCTGCAGATTAGCTATCTCCTCCCTTGGTCTTCTCCGCCTCGGTGGCTTCTCTTCTTTTTAAAAAATGTCTTAGCTAATCATGGACCATTATTGTTTCATGTTAACGTGAAAATCAGTTTACTTAGTTTTCCCAAGTTTTTCTGCTGGAATTTTTATTGATATTACATTGAATTTGTAGATCTATTTATACGACATCTTTATTGTTAAATTACGAAGTCAACATACACATTTCACACAGTGGATCTGTAATTTACTTTAATCTATCTTCTCTTTTTTTCCTTATTGTCGAAGTGAAGTACAGAGGGGTTAGAGTTTCATATGTAAGGCAGTGAGTACATTTCTTATCCAACTTGTTACCTCCTCCCTCGTTTTCCCCCACCTCCCCCCTCCCCCAACCCCTCTACCCGCCATGAGTTATACAGTTGTTTTACACCAAATGGTTCTGTAAGTATTGCTTTTGGAATGGTCTGTCTTTTTATCTGTTGTCTCTCGATTTTGGTATTCCCTTTCCCTTCCATAGTTCCAATACACATATATACAATATCCAGGGTACTAAGAACAGATACAATGATAGCAGGGGTAAAACCATGGGAAGAGAATATGAGAGGAAAAGAAAAGGGTACCGTTTCACATGGTATGTTGAAAATAATTACAACAACGATATACCACTTGTTTCCATAATGTGGAGTTCATTTCACTTAGTATCACCTTATGTGTTCATAAGGGTAAAGCTATTGGGCTATTGTGATCTTCTTCTATGACTAACCTAAACATATACTAATTATTCCCTATGAGGGAAACCATAGCATCCATGTTTCTTTGGGTCTGGCTCACTTCACTTAGTATGATTTTTTTTTTTCCAAGTCCTTCCATTTCCTTACAAATGGGGCAATGTCATTCTTTCTGATAGAGGCACAGAATTCCATTGTGTGTATTTACCACATTTTCCTGATTCACTCGTCCACTGAGGGGCATCTGGGTCGGCTCCATATTTTAGCAATGACAAATTGGGCTGCGATGAACACTGTTGTGCTGGTGGCTTTAGTGTGTTCTTGCTTGTAATCTTTTGGGTAGATGACCAAAAGTGGGGCTGCTGGGTCATAGGGGAGCTCTATGTTTAGCCTTTTGAGGAATCTCCATACTGCTTTCCAGAGTGGCTGAACAAGTTTATATTCCCACCAACAATGTAGTAGGGTTCCCTTTTGGCCACATCCCCTCCAGCAGTTGTTATTATTAGTTTTCCTATCTTTTTGCTTTTAACAGAATGTTAAAACTACTTTGGTAAACACTTCATTAGATTACCTCCTAGATAGTTTATATCTTCTGTGTTATTATACATAGTATTTTATTTTCTATTGCATTTTCTAATTGTTGATTGCATGAAAAATCATTCATCTCTTTATTTCTCAACCTTGCTGATCTTGAACTTCCTTATTATTTAATAATTTTCTTGTGTTTTACATAATTCATTATATAATCTACAAAGATACAAACAGATAACGTTGTCATTCCCTTCCAAATTTCCCTTATTTCAGCTTATTATCTATCTGACTGCATTCATTGGACAAAAGCTTTAGCACTATGTCTCTTCAGTAGCATTAAAGTAACTTGCCCTGTCTCACTCCAGACCCAGTCATATTGTGATGACATCATTTGCCCTTTTTGTTAGGGGAATGTGGGAGTTTTTCCCATAAGGTTTTACCTATGTGTGGTGGGGAATAGAATGGCCACAGAAACTGTCTAGAATGGAAATCTATAATGTTTTTGATAACACAAATGCAGAAACTACTTCTAGTACCAAAAGCCAAGTAATTAAGATGAAGATACATTGTCGCTTTTTTTACTTGAGTGATTATTACACTGGAGTTAGATACCTTCCTTCCTTTTTCTATGATCCTTTCATACCTTACAGTCCTTGTCTTGTGGGGTGCTGGTGGCTCACGCCTGTAATCCTAGCTACTAGGCAGGCTGAGATCTGAGGATTGCAGTGCAAAGCCAGACGGGGCAGGAAAAGCTGTGAGATTCTTACCTCCAATTAGCCCCCAGTAAACCTTAAAATGGCACTGTCGCTCAAAGTGGTAGAGCACCTGCCTTGAGCACAAGAGCTCAGGGACAGCCTCCAGACCCAGAGTTCAAGCCCCATGATCAGCAAAAGAAAAAGGCCTTGTCACACACCAACTCTTTCTTGGCAGGTACCCAAAGGCTTTTCTGACTCATGCATCATCCTTTTCTACTCCATTGCGCAGTATAACTTATCCTCTAGAGCAATACAACCCTGCCTCTTTGGGAAAAGGAAATGCAATATCCCAATGGCAGGTCCAATGGAGCAGAGGGAGGGATGCGAATATCCTCATTGGTAATTTTTTAATCTTTCTACTTACATGACTCGGCATACTGGGATATATCTTTAGTTAGGCAGGTAGAAATATTTGAAAACTTCAGTCCTCTGTGCTCTTCGCCTAATGCCACGGTTTGTTCAGCATGACATCTGCAGCCATGGCTGCTGTGTTCTCTTTATGCAGTGTAATGAGCTCCTGTGTAGTAATTTAGACAGCTGCATCACATTGCTTACCTGTTTTGAAATTCTGTTTAACTGAAGTCCTAGCATTAACCGGCAACTCAAAGATTTTAAATTGGTTCTCCTTAAAATTGCATTGTAATACTCTAGCTTATGAAGAGTTGTATCCCACATAACTGTCTCCTTCTCCAATCACCTGGCCATCTGTGGAATTGGATAGGAATGTCATCAGTGGGTCCATCCAGACCTTTGATAAACATGTCAAAAGCGACAGGGCCAGGGAAGAACCCCGAGGCATACCACTCCACATTTTCCTTCAGGTTGACATGGAATTAGCATTCTCAGACATGACTGTTCAATTATGGATGAAGTCACCTAACTGTGCTCAAATCACAGTTCAGCACATGATCCACAGGATGTCACGATGAACATCGTCAAGTGCTTTATTGGAATACATGAACACCTGTGTATGCAATATCTCCGCACTAGCGTATTTTCTGGTTCTACTTCAGTTCCAAGTGGATTTCCATTTAAACAATGTTAAGCAAAAGGGATCATGTACAAGTTTACCCTGCTCTGTATGCTATTCCATGAGAGAGCTGGGTTTCCTCATCCCCTGCTCTCCAAATCTCTGTTAGCTCCATTCTTATGAGGCAAACTTTCCACTCTGAGTCAAGATGGCTACCAGCACCCAGAGGGCTATTTTCTACAACAGTTCCTCTAATGTTCTGTAATTGGGCTTCATTGCCTCTCCCTATAATATAAGTACTTTTCTATACCAAAGCCAGGGGGACAGGATAGTCTCTGTGGCCAGCACTTGATTACATGCTCATCTTTGACCCCAGTATTGAACCACGCTCCACGCAAATTACACGAACTGAGAAATACTCAATTGTATGGCCATGATCTCAACTATATACCTCTGTTGGCATATAAGATTTCCTATCAGGTGTTGTCTGCTCTTTCCTATTCTTATTTTATAGGATTTTCTGCCTCTTGTTCAAAGTGAATTTAAATTCATGTTAGATCAACATATATGTGGACAATAGCAAAATCACCATATCTTATCCTTATGGTAGATAGGCTAACAGCACAAAAGAATAAGAGGATTGTCACCTGTCAGCTTTGCCTTCAAATACTACGTATAGAATCATGCTTTCTTCATATATATAACTTAAAACATTAGAGATTACCTACAGATAATGTCAGGAGAAACATGGATAACAGCCTAGTACTTTCCAGACTGGTCAATAACATTAAATGTTGCAGTGTAGTCTTACAAGATGGAACTAGCAAGAATCTATCAATACACCAAGGAAACTGATAATTATCACTCCTGCAATGTAAAGAACAACAAAATTGTAATTAATCTATAAGTCCCACTATTAGAAAATAGCGGAGAGTCTTAATTTCCTTTCCCATTTTCACAATAAGAAAGTCAATCCAGCACCCCAGGCACTACCACATTAAATATTGATTTGGAATCACCATATAGTAGTTTTTCTTTCTAAGAATAAATAAATTCTTAATGAGGAATAGGGAGACAGTGACCAAGATGAATGAGTAATTTATTTAAATACAGTTGACTTTTGTTTAGACAGTTGTTCTTTTTCCACATTTCATACAAGAATGATTTTTAATTTAATTTTTCTGAAATTAAAACACATATACTTAAGAAATACTGCTAGTTTTCAAATGAGCATTTGTCAAAAGCTTACATTTGGTATAGTGAAATTAAAAAAACCAATCAGGGAGCCACCATAAAACCGATATCTCATGAAAGTCCAACAATCAATAATGGCCACTTAGGAAAACAAATGTCTGGCTATGTAGCTTTGATCCTGCTGCTTTCTGAACCTCTGAAGATTCTTGACATTCTCCATGCTCCAGGTACAGAGCACAGTTCAGACTTGTGTACTCTAGAACTAATGGTGTCTTGAGATGTACACTGTCCACCTAGATGTATGGTTGTCAGTTCATGGGTTCAGCTCCATTCACTTGAGTTTTTTTTCTTTTTTTCTTTTTTTTTTGGCCAGTCCTGGGCCTTGGACTCAGGGCCCGAGCACTGTCCCTGGCTTCTTCCCGCTCAAGGCTAGCACTCTGCCACTTGAGCCACAGCGCCGCTTCTGGCCGTTTTCTGTATATGTGGTGCTGGGGAATCGAACCTAGGGCCTCGTGTATCCGAGGCAGGCACTCTTGCCACTAGGCTATATCCCCAGCCCCTCACTTGAGTTTTTTTGGGAGGGGGATGTGTGTATGTCTGTGTGTGTACATGTGTGTGTCTGTGTGTGTGTTTGCCAGTCCTGAAGCTCGAACTCATGCCTGGGCACTGACTCTGGCTTCTTTTTGCTCAAGGCTAGCACTCTACTGCTTGAGCCACAGCACCAGTTCTTTTTCTATATATGTGGTGCTGAGGAATTGAACCCAGGGCTTCATGTACATGAGGCAAGCACTCTACCACTAGGCCATATTCCCAGCCCTCACTTGAGTTTTCATTGAATACACAGTGCAGAGGTGTACTGAGAAAGTTTGAAATAAGAAACTGCACAGAAGACATGATTTCAAGCCTCAAGATGCACATTACACACACGAAGCTTCAGGAATCAATGTGTGACGGTAATAGTTGGGAGCTACTTGCAGAGATGCTGAAGGGGTGAGCCTACCTAAGAAAGACTTTTTGAAACTTTACATTGAAATTTGAAGAACATGGGCCTCAAATAGCGTGGCCTGCATGTGATATCACTGGAAAACATGCGCCGTTTCATCAGATTAAGAAGCTCATTAGGGAATACTTTTAGTAAGGAACATGTTTTCTGGAACTAGGTGCATACTTTTCTAGAGGTTGTAGCAGAAAATTACTTATGGAATGGCCAGTGACATTCCCCTACAACCTCAAGGGGACTGCTGGCCAGACAATTGAAGGGAATCCTTGTCTGACTAGCAGAAGCATCAGTGTAAGGACAGAATGTCTTTATTTAAAAAAAAATCACTCAGAGAATGAAACACATTGGAACACTAGAAAACCCAATGAGAATAAAAACATATACGATATTTAGAGGAGCGAAAGTGAATATCTTTCTGGAGAAATTCCAAGAAGCATTTTGAATTAATCACAACTACAGTATTGAGATTGAAATTAGACTAATTGAAATAAATTAAGACAAGGTGCTGGGTAAAATTACATTTAGTCAGAGTTACATGCATTCCCATTGATCAGTGTATGTATGTACTCGAGAAACATTCAGTTCATGTGTAGAGCAAATGAATAAGAAATCATGGATTTAAAAAAAAAAAAGAAATCATGGATTTGCTTTGTTACTCTTGTTTTCAGATAGTGACTGTCTTTGCCTTTTAGCATTTTATTTTCTCCTATATTCTTCCTTGCCTCATGGAAACAATAAGGAAACTATTTTAGTTTCAGTCACCCATGGAATTTCCTTAGTTTTTCCTCCCGCGTGTAGACTCAGTGTTTGATCTCACATTGGCTCTCATCTTCTATCAGAATCAGGCTGCACAGTGTATATGTGACTATGACTTTACAGTCAGGCTGCTGTATCTAAATCACCACCCATTTTTAATTTGAAAATGCTAAAAATGGAGTAGTTAGTTACATAAGTCAGGCAAAGAGTACACTTCCTTCTGGACAATGTCATCTTTCCCTCACCCCCTCTCCATTTTCTCCTCCCGCTCAACCCACAAGTTGTAGAATTCACTTTCAACATAGTGTCCAGTGAACACCATTGCTGCATTTTTTTTTCACCATTTGTCCCTCTATTTCTGTACCTCCTGTTACATTCCCCAAGACATACAGACAAAGAAACAGGTCAAAAGGAAAAGGAAAAGAAAAGCAATCTCTTGTTTTCATGTCCTGGAGTTCATTTCAGTGTCATTTTGTGTGATCAGATATGCCTAGGCATTGTAACTTTCTGTTTCACCCATTTGTGTTGTCATTTACCATGTGGGTTGTCTCAGGCAACTTTTGGGAAGCCTCAGTCTCCATAAAATGAAATTAATAATGAGCCCTGCCTCATGCATGGCGCTAAGTCCAATGCTTGTTCCACAATGGGCTAGTAGTTATCATTGGAATAAAAAATAACTGTGTTAACATTAATTAGCACAGTTTCAAAGTTAACATTAGGACTGTAATTTTTTTATATTATTTTGTTTTCTTACATAGACTTTCATTTTTACCCTGACAACAACTAGACCAGGTCGAGAGATAAGCGATTAACTGGTGGTGCTAAGGATTGAAGCCAGCGCATCATACTTGCTAAGTACACTCCATAGCAGTGTACCATGTTATCTGTCCTTTGCTTATTTTTTCTTATACATCTTCCTACCTTTTCATTCTCATGTGGTGATATTGGTATATATGTGTATATATATATACATATATATATGTTATGTTTCTCCTATTAGTAAATCCTAGGAAGAGAGGGGTTTTGGCTATTCTTGGATTTATCCCTGTTGACTAGAAGATTTCCTGGCACATAGTAGGAATTCAAGAAACATTTTATGTGAATTAACTTGTTAGAATGAATCAAATACAATGAACATCACAGAGATGTCGTTTTGTTTTGAACCATGATTCAACAAGCATCAATGAGGCTTCCATGTATCTGTAGCTCGCCAACACACCTCCTACAGGGACTGTGACCCCCACCTTGAAATATACAAAGCAGAGGATCTCGTTGAGAATATACAACGTGTACCTTACTTTTGACAATCATAAAACATAGTACTGATAACGGAGATGGTTGTCATTCAGCTGGAGAGACAGGAAAATTACTGTGTGTAAGAATGCTGCCTTGAGAGCTGGCGTTTAGTTGGGGGAACATGCCACAAGAAAGACAGCACAAAAATGCACTGACATGTTCTCAAGATATCAAGAAAAGCTATGAGACTGTGGTAGAAGTTGTAAAGAAAACAATGCAGAAGGTGGTCATCTTGGAAAAAGAAATGTTCATGATGGGCCTTTTCTCTTCTTTGCATACGCACTGACATGGGATTTAGCTTCCTTGGAGTGACCGAAAGTAATAATAAAATCATTATTCGACCAAATTTTAAAAGACTCCTGCTCAGGAGCATGTAGCATAGGTAACATGTGCACCTATCAATGTACATAGAAGGGTTTTGCCAGGATCAAGGAAGTCTCCAGAAAGGCTTCTTGAAGAAGGGAAGAAAAATGGGGAAATTGCCTCTTCTATCTTTCTCCTGTTAGTGGTAGGCAGAAAGTGTCCTATTTTTGCCTTTCTGTTCCCGGACAGCTTGAAAGACATATATCTTACTCGATTTGGTCTACAAATGCCTCCAAATGAATAATTTATGAAGTCGTTTCCCTCTCACTTCTTTCTTTGGGTGTGGAAGGAGGCTAGGAAGCCATGGCTGAAGTACCCGTCTTCAGGATCTATTTAGGTACTTCTGGGGAGTGTTCTCACGAGGCAGAGAGCAGAACAAGGAGGCTGAACATTGCCTGAAGACATTTTTATGCCCCTAAGTTTGCAGGGAGAGGATGCAATCACAACATAGCTTAAAATATATTGTTTTGGAACGAGCAAGAATCCTCTATTGACTAATCTTTCCCAGTGTTTTCCTAGATGAGAAATTTTGGAATTTTATACACAAGATGCTCTTACAGGAGAAAACAGTTCTTCCTCCTCGAGGGAGCACGGTGAGTGGGAAAGGAAAGTATTTGGAGGAAAGCAGAGAGAACCTCACGACAGTCTAAATATGATGTGAAAAGATACAGAGCATTGGTGACGAAGGTAGACAAGGGAGCTAGGCAGACCATACAAGGGCACAGAAAGAGGACATTAGTAACAAACAGGATATACAGATTGTATGGGAAAGGAGAGGTTGTTTGTTGTTGTTGTTGTTTTTTTTTTCCAAAAGTGAGCATTTGAATCTCTCACGTTGACTTGGAGAGATAGGATGAAGCTGACATGCTAGCAAGGTAATTGTTCTAGGTGAACCTCTAGGGAAAAGTTAAGTGCTAAAGAAGAACATTTGGGCACTTACTAGAAACAGGTAGCAGTTGAAAATGTGAAGATGACTGACAGCTCGGCAGAAAAACAAAAATTAGAGAACGCGAAGACAAAGCTGGTCCTTGGAGTGTAACAGTGTTTGTGCACCGCTGAAATGAAGCGGGCCAGCTCATCAAGAGCCTCAGTTCTGAGCACTCTCCTCGGCATCAGTGAAAACACACGCTTGTGAAAACACAACCTTTAGCAAGAACAGAGGCGTGGAAAGGGGCAGACCATCTGACATTAAATCAGGAAACAAACACGAACAAGCTATTGGATGAACTGAAATTCTACATATAAGAACATTTATTGAGTCATTTGATAGTAAGAGAAATGTAGAAGTTTGGGGGGGGTGAAGCAGGCAATGGAGAAAAGAAACCCCATTTTGCAAAGTCTGGCAGTGAAAAGATGGTGAGAAAGATGAAAATAACTAGAGGATGTTGTATAATGTAACCAGGAGTTTTTCTCTTGATCTGGGCATCTCTGAAGAGACGAAACCTTAGGCTGATGTTTTAAAGGAACTAGCAGATTTGACATTTCACCGTTGTACATCGTAATTGTGGGAGTTGTTCATCTACGTGATTTGGCCTGGGCTAAGCATGATTCAGCGATCGATTAAATGTCCAATTCCGTGGCTTTCTGAAAGAGACACACACGGCCACAACGCAGTCAGTCCTGACAATGGCTTCTTTATTTCTCCTCTGCCACCAGGTCGCTAGAGCTGACCACCTCTCCAGAGTGGCTGTCAGTGTCGCTGCCGAGGACGCGAGAGAGGCCAGCAAAGCAATGCGTGCCCCGTTGTTCCCACAGACGTCTAGAGGGGCAGATCTAGACTCGTGCTCTTTTCAGAGTTTGGAAGGGGAATAAGCACAGAGGGAGCCTTGGAGAGCAGAGCGTGTGGCCTGGTGACTCACGGCCGCCCAGTGCTTCATTAGGGAGGAAGGATGAGTCCTTCAGGCGCTCACCAGGAAACCACGACTTGTCTGCTTAGTCCCCCAGATCCTGCAGGACTGAGCGAGCCAGGGGCAGGGTCGGGGGTGGAAGCTTCCACACCACAATGCTTCCCGGTCTTTCCTATTTCAAGCCATGAAAAGGTATATTTTTCGATGGATTGATAGACCCACATAGGGCGTATATGTCTTATCTTTTCATAAACATTTACCTGTCAGTATCGGGAACTTAGGGTGCCTTTAAATAAAATCTCAACTGAATTAACCTGAAATAAAAGTTCTTCCTTATATGAGTCTCCCAAAGAAGATGAACCCTATGAAGGACTACTTAAAATTCATTCCAGAGAAAGCAGGGAATAAATGAGAATTCCAGGTAGAGTTAGGGAGATGTTTTGACGAACTGATTTCTATATAATATGATGGAAGATTAGAGCTCATAGGGCTTTGTGTTTTAAAATAAATCACTGCACGGAAGCAGAAGAAATATAACTAAGAATTTCATTCTCGTGTCGGGTTAACACTTTCATCGCTTTGTGGATTCAAAGTTTCAGAGCAAAAGCCCAATTTTGGCAGTTCTTCACTCACTCAAGAAAAGATCCCAAGGACTGCACAGGAGCCAGGTATAATGCCAGGCTCAAGAACAAGATGGTAAACAAAAGCTGTTCTCACTCTCTTGAAGCGGAGGCACTAGTGGTGAAAGTAAACAGATAATGGCAGGGATGAACATATAATTACAAACTAAGATAAGTGCTTTAAAAGAGAAGAGTAGAGACCTACAAAAGCAAGTCACTAAAGACTGCAAAGGAGGTGGGGTTCCGATACAGGAAGGATCTCCTGTGAGTGAATGTGCTATTTGTGTTTAGCTCTAAAGAACAAAGTGGAGTAAAGCTAAGAAAGGCTGTGTGGGGAGACAGCATTCCCTAGCCAGAAAAGGGCCTGCAAAGGTAAACTCCACCCCCAATCCCAGCCCCCCCAGAGTGGCCAAGCCGCTTGTTAAATATCTGCTCTTTATTCCAAGAACAGTGGGAAGCTATTCAGAGGTTTTAAGCTGGTTGGTGACATGATCAGATCTGTTTTGTGAAAAGAGCACCCTGGCTGCAATGCTGAAAACAAATTGGAAAGACATTGTCTAAGAACTGCTTGTTTCACTAAGTAAATGTGAAGGGTTGCAGCTGTCACAATCCCTAGCCTGTGGTCACCTGACCCCACTACTATTTTTCTGCAGCCCTTAGGACATTTGGAAGCTATTTTAGTTGAGGATTAAGAATTTCTTGATTCCAGATTATTATACATCCACGTTTGAGCTCCAGACAATGCCCTTCTGTCTGCTCAAAACTTTGATTGGCACAGCTAGTCACTGTTCTCGTCTGTAATTGTGCAAACAAAGCCTAACAAATGTCTGCATTTTAGAGTCAGGAACACGAACGTATTACTCTTCACTTGCGCCCATCTCTGCACTGATGGTGCCTAACATCTTTCCGGTTTTCCTCTGTACACTTGGACTTGCTCACCTTGTCTCTGACTTCCCCAGTTTCACATCGCACCTCCAGCCTGGGCAGAGGGTTCCACAGAGCTTTGGCTGCAGTACCTGGCTGGAGTCCGGTGAGAGGAACTAGCAAGATCGAGGCAGAGCTTTGCATACCAGGCAGCACCTCTGATTAGCTCCCAACCCTGACTTCAAAAGGCTATAAATGGATTTAAGTGTGGCTGGGAAGGTGACTCAGTGGTACAGAGCACTTGCCTAGCGTGGATGTAGCCCTAATCCCCAGCAGTCTGTGTGTGTGCATGTTTGCTTACGCAGACAGACAGACACAGCACAGACACACACACACACACACACACACACACACACAGAGAGAGAGAGAGAGAGAGAGAGAGAGAGAGAGAGAGAGAGAGAGAGAGAGAGAGGCCTGAATGCAAAGACCCATTTACCAATTTACCAAGCTTCATCTAACTAGGACTAAAACCAGTGGGTTAACTACTGCCCTTAGCTTATGGCTTGTGTTGAACTAGTCCTGGAGCCCAAAGATGGCTGAATTAAGGAGTAAATGGTACCTAAGAGATACAAGGACTGGAAGCCAGGTAGTCCTACGCTTGGAGAACTCATCTTCTAGTATAACTATGCCTGGGCCCGTAGAAATTGATGTAGAAATTGGAATGCTTTTAGAAATCATCCATCATGTTTAAATCATTTACCATTCTATACGAGTAGCCATCACTAGGTATCAAGGCTTTCTTCGTTCTTCTACCTTCTTGCACTGAGCCAAAGCAGACTCCTCCCCTAACTTCCACTAAAGGTAAGCTAATTGTGGTTCTGTAGTCTTTTTTGGGAAGAAGGGAGACCTTAGTATATGAAGTGTGTGCAGCGTCTGCTGCATCTTCTCCAGGCTGGAAGTATTTATTTCCTTGCCTAGATACATATCTGGGACAGTTTCCAGTGCCCTATATTCCTAACACTACGTCTCTGGATCTACTACGAGTTTAAAACATGCCATTCTTAGGACATTGGCTGATTAAACAGGTTGGACTCAAGCAACTTTATTCTTTTGACTATTCTTTGTTTAAATGATCATTAGTCTAGCCATATGCAGGGATTTCATTATTGTATCTCCTATCTGATCACCATGCATTCTAATCAATCTCACTCTAATCAATTTCACTCTTTTTGCCTCACCTCTTTCCAAGTTTACCTTTTCTTCTCAAACTAATTCTTTCCACAAAATATGAGAAAGATCCATTGCTTTTCTACTATGGGAAATAGGAATAGTCTTAAGATTATCAGATTGAATAACTCTTTAATTCCAGTCTAGTTTATCCCAACTTTCAACTATGTCTAGGTAAGGGAGGGTGAATCGCTCGTCCTCCTTACGCCTGATAGCGTGTTGCAAGCCTGCAGTTAAGGGCATAGCATCGTTGTATATTTCATCATTTCACGGCTCTTTCTCTCTCCCGCTAGCTGTTGGTTGTAACCATTTCAGGGTTAGGTGCGGGGAGAATAGATGCCACTGGAAATGGCTGACAGATCTGTTGATGCCTCCAAGGCATAATAGATGTGCAAAGCAATTCTTTATCTGGTACTCTTGCATATTCCTCTGAGATGTCCTATGGATGACATCTAAGCCAGTTCTTTTCAAAATATAGACAAAATCATTATCACTCAGGAGCTTGTTAGAAATACGTATTTTGGACCTCAACTCTTTCCTAAGGCGTCATACTCTGGAATGGCTCAGAAGTCTGTTTTGGCATTCTCCCCAAGTAATTATCATACAAGATAAAGTTCGAGAACTGATTGAAATAGTTCCTCTGGCTGCCTCCCGAAAACCCGAAACTATCTCTGGGTTTCTGAACACAAGATACCTCCAGGCCAAGCCTATGATCCCTTACTGAGCTGAGCCTACCAGCAAACCTCAAGAAACTACCTGTTGCTACAGCCACTGGCAATAGAGACCCCTCCCAACATTATCCTTTCTTGTTGCTCTGCAGCTCAGAAGGCCTTACACCATACCCATCTCAGACTGCTAGGCAGAGGCTGATGTGTCCCTGTGTTCAAAAGTCCAGGAGCTATGTGCCAAGCTCTCAAGAAGTTCTCTTGCCTAGAGATATTTATGCCCCTCTCTCCTACCTCTCCCTGAGGTAGGAAAGAGGCTCAAGCTGAAAAACTAGATAACAATCCAATAACATACTCCATGACAGTGATCTGCTTAAAATATAAGAGAACTTGATGACTCCAGTTTTCCTAATGGCTTTGGAGCCTGGGGTAAAAATCTAAGATAGCAGTAAAGTTATAGCAAACGTTTTCTTGAGCACCTCAACCAAAACCCAACTCAATAGGGCAACTATGCTTTGTTCTACACCCCACTTGCCCTAAGGCCTTCCAAATTCATCGCATCACATCATAGACATATAGGGGATGTAATGTAAATTCCACTAGATCATTTTCACTCATGTCTCACAAAAGTTATTCTCAGCTAGGTCTTTGTGTCGGTTTTTTTAAAATTTGTTTTGTTTTTGTTGCCAGTCTTGGGGCGTGAACTCAGCGCCTGAGCACTGTCCCTGGCTTCTTTTTGCTCAAGGCTAGCACTCTACCACTTGAGCCACAGAGCCACTTCCAGCTTTTTCTGTATATGTGGTGCTGGGGAATCGAACCCAGGGCTTCATGTATACGAGGTGAGCACTTTACCACTAGGCCATATTCCCAGCGTGTCAGTTTTTTTTTTAATGGATTTGTTTTGTTTCTTTTATATATTTACCCTAGCTATACTCTGTTCTTGCCTCTTTTTATTCATATATTACTGAACTCAGGGAAGTTTTGAGCCCTTGACATGACTAATACTAAGGCTCTTTGATTATGCCACATACTTAAAGGTGAACTAATAATCAGAGTTCTGTTATTCTTGGAGGTTTTTCCTCTTGTTGATCAGAATTAAGAAGAGAAATTCTGTGACCCAGTCCTCTACATCTGAGAGATGAAATTATCATCAAGGCAAATGAAGAATTTGTCAGATGTTCGGCTGTCTTTGCATTAAATACCTAACAGATGCTGATCACACATCTGTGCCTTTCCCCTTTCTGGTGGGACACTCCACACTGCTTGGAAGTTTGTTTCTTAACCCTTTAGTGATGCTTTCTAGAACATGGTCTAATTCTTTATTCATTAAAGTTGAGGCATCATTTCTTCCTCTCTTTCCCCCTGGATGACTCCATATCCATTTGATTAAAAGACAGTGTCAGACAATACAACAATATATCAACCTCACTCCTCTCTACTTCAAACATTGCCCATAATTTGAGTATTTTGTTCTCTTCTTATTATCTTAAAAAAAAAAAAAAGACACCCATCTTACGTTTTCCAAGACCTTGCCTCTGTCCTTGTCATCTTTTCTCTTCCCTTTTGGGGCTACCATTTCTTTTGTTTCCTTAATATATGCCCATCTCCATTAATACCATGATATGCACCGAAAGAACAAAGCTCATGTTCCCCAAAACAGCCAACAAAACCATCCGTTGACCCTCCAATTTCTATCATTTTCCTTTCCTTCTTTTGCTTCTTTTTTTACCCCATTCTCTCACCGTTTTCTGGTCTTCTGATAAATTTCCATTCAACGTGGATTAACGACCTCCTTCCTACTCATCAAATCAAAAGGTCCTTTGCTTATTTTTTTTCATCCTTTTGAAATCCTGGCCTTTTCATGCTATGCTTTATATTCCTGACTCTCCTCAGTGTATATGCGCCCCAGTCCTCATAATTGCATCAGCTTTGAAACTGATCTTCCTACTGCTAATCTCTCTGTTCACAATATACAGCATTGTCAGAACTACCTTCCTAAATTCAACTCTTGCTTAAATACTTAAATAGCCCCATTAATCATTTCTAATCTCAGCCATAATGCTTTATTTTTTTCTCACACATCAGCCAAAAAGCACAGAATCTTTTCCTCAAGGTTCTGGTTACTGTTTGTCCCATTTAGAACTTCTTCTTCCAAATTCTTTGTATCGTACCATCTCTCTTTTAAGATCCATCACAACTATGACTTCTATAGATCTGTGCCTGATTTCTCTAAATAAGTGTGATTTCTCTTCTTGTAATTCTATAGCTTACACAACATTATATATTCAAATGCGACTCTTAAATCTGAAGCATATAACATCTTTCAAAATAATGATATCTTAGCACTGCTTAGAAAAACCATATAAACTACCCCACCTTTCGTCTTTAGACAAAACACCATCTGAGAACTTGGAAAAGCCACACTTTCCTTTAGTGTTTTTCCTGTAATTTGTAAAACAACAGAAAACATTCCAGTGGACATGGTTAAAATTTTTTCCAGCTGCCATAATTTTAGTCCTGTATGGCAGTGTCTTCATCGCAGCCGCAAAACAACCAGATGCTGAAAGAAGCTAGGGAAGGGGAACAAAAGTGACTAGTAATTTTGGATATAGGCCTTTTGTGAAGAAAATAAATTTATGTGTGAAGAAAAAGGAAAAAAAAAAGGGAGAACAAGGAAGAGGAAGAAGAGAGAGAGGGAAGGGGAGCCAGAATAATTTTGCTTAGAAAAGGAAGGGGCAGGAAATGTTAACAACAGGTTTCTGAATATCTTTAAAAAAAATGTGTCGTGTGAATGACAGTGAGCAGCTGTTTCCTGTTCCTCTGGGTGTAGAGCAGATGCGTTGGGGCTACGGCAAGGGCTTGCAAGGAGGCTTTAAGACTAGTCTTCAGACTCGTAAGTTAGTACAATTGTGGAATTCAATAGCATGCTGACTACAAAAAGACAGGGGCATATCTTTCTATAATGGGTGGCAGAGGTCAACGGGGTACCCTGTCTGGAAGAAAATCATAGTAAGGTAAGGCTCCCTTAGGCTTTTTAATGGTTTCCATAAGGTTGCACATGTAGAGAAGCATATGAAGCTATTATAGTGATTATGAGGACAGTCTTTCACACAACGTAACTAAAAAATGTAATTTATACCAAAAGAAAGAAAAAAGTTCCAAAATATGGCCTTATCCATTTTTTCTGCTGGGTAGTACTAGAGTTTGAATCCAAGACCTTGGACTTGCTAATAGCACTCTACCACTTGAACCACACCTTAGCCTTGTGCACAGCCTTTAAAACACGACAGTCTGGCTGTTTCTCCAGTATCACCACTTTCTTAGATCTGTTTTTTTTTGTTGTTGTTGTTTTGTTTTTGCCAGTCCTGGGGCTTAATTTTGCTCAAGGCTAGCACTCTATCACTTGAGCCACAGCGCCACTTCTGGCTTTTTCTATATATGTGGTGCTAAGGAATGGAACCCAGGGCTTCATGTATGTGAGGCGAGCGCTCTACCACTAGGCCCTATTCCCAGCCCTAGATCTGTATTTTTGGATAAGTTCTTCAACTGCTGAATTGTTTTTCTCATTTGTGTGGTGGGAATAACCAAGCCTCCTTCTCAGATTTGTTAATAGCCAATGATACCATCTACAATAAAGATCAGCCTGTATTATTATTTTTTAATGTTGTCTCACGCTTGTAATCCCAGCTACTCAGGAGGCTGAGATCTGAGGATCATAGTTTGAAGCCAGCCCAGGTAAGAAATTCTGTGATTACAACAGTGATCTATCTAACAGTCGTTTCCGTAGCTTCTGTTGTTGATCTTCTTGTATCCCCTTCCTGTGGTTGTTCCCACATTATCACTGTATCTCATCTGAGTACCCTGGATACTGTATATACTGGTATTAGAACTAGGAAACTGAAAGGGAATGCCAAAATCGAGAGACACAGGGTAAAAAGACAAACGACTCCAAAAGCAATACTTGCAAAACTGTTTGGTGTAAACCAAATGAACAACTCATGGGGGGAAAGGGAAAGGGGAGGGACGAGGGGGGAATGAGGGAGGAGGTAACAAACAGTACAAGAAATGTATCCAAGGCCTAACGTATAAAACTGCAACCTCTCTGTACATCACTTTGACAATAAATAAGAAACAAATGAATGAATTATAAAAATTAAAAAAAAAAGAAATTCGGTGAGACTTTTATCTCCAATAAACTACCAAGAAAAGCTGTAAGTGGAGCTGTGGCTCAAATGGGAGAGTGCTAGACTAGAGGAAAAGAAACTCAGGGACAGCGCCCAGACCCTGAGTTCAAGCACTCCAGGACCAGCAAAAAAATAAGAACATTAAAAGAAATATAAATAAATATGAAACACTTAGGCACCATGTTAGGCATTTTTTTCAATCGTTTTCTCCTTTTCAGAGCAATCATCCAAGCCCTCTATAAAATAAGATGATATGATGACTTTTCACCAGAGTTATGTTCTTTAATTAAAAATGAAAGCCCTAGGTATCAAAGACCAGCCTGCTGAGTTCCCTTACCTTTCCCAACCACGAGACATTTCCCTGATGTCTGCAGCACGTCTTTGACGTCTGGGACAGAAGACCAATTTGCCTCCACCCCCACATGGCTCCACCTGTCACCATTATTATGTGATCTTTATAAAATTAAACCGAGAATGTGCTTTTATTTTCATCATGCTTTCAACCCAAGCCTTAAAGCTCACCAACATGGTATCTGTTTAATACTATGAACGGATCACCAAAATATCTGGTGTTTAATCTTCAAAACGTTTTGACACGATATATCAATTAATGTATTTATGTTCAGGATGAGCTGTAATCTGTTTCTCACCATCGGATGAACTTGGGATCAAGGGTTTGATTGTAGCCAGTGGTAAGTGAACAAAATACATTTTGCTGAGGTGATTGTTGCTTTCTTGTCTAACATTTACATTCAGAAAAAGTTATTTTCTCAAGGATCTCAGGGTGTGAATCCTTTTGCTCTTCTGTTTATATAAGTGAAGAGATCATTCTTCAGATTCTGGCAGCAGTTATTGTACATATATCAATTCAGAAACCTGCTAAGGTTACAGTTCCCCATTTGAGAGTCGGTTAAAAAGCACAGGTTGGCAAAAGCTACCTATGAGAGAGAAAAGAGAGAGAGAGAGTTCTTTTTAAAAAGTTTAGATTCCCAGTATCAAGGATAATGTAGCATATGCTATATTTCTACCAAAACAACAGTTATATATAGCTTAATGCACAAAACTTTAATAACCTTCTTTAAGAAAATAGTGAAATTTAAAAATCCACAATATAGGATTGAATTTATGTGGCTGAGACAGAAAAAGTCATCATAATTGGAATTTCAGCAGCATGTTTGGATGATCGAAATCAGTGGGGCATGGCAATCTTTGCTTTGAGTTATACATAAAGATAGTTTAGAACTTGAATGAGACATGCATGATGTATAAAGAAATCCTTAGACACTATGAAAATAGTTTACCAGTGTGAAGGGGAAAAAAGGCAAGGGTAAATTACCTTGGCTATGAAATAACAGGTAATGTAAAAACCAACTGAACCAACTTTATTTTCCAGATGTCTTCACAACTGCCTAATTGTTGAATTCTGAGGAATCTATAAAGATGATCTTAGCTAAGGTACATATGGCACTGTGCTAAAGAAACAGCAATACTAATGATTAAAAAATTGGATTATCTGAGATGGAAAAATAAAATAGTATTGCATTAAATTCAATAAAGTGTTCTACTGTAAAACATGAATAAAATGTTGTTTTTCAGAACAATGAAGTCTTTGACATCATTACTCTATTGGACTTTGGGAAGGATCAGCCCACTAAGCTTAATGTCTTCTGCAAACTGAGGACAAGTAGATCCTAAATTTTATACAGAAATGCAAAATACCTCAATCTTAGGATGATTTCAATATTCTATGAAACTATATATTAATGAAAATTATGTCATATTGACGTAAAGATGAACAGATCTATGAACAAATTTGATAGCATAGTAATAGTCTACATTTAGGTGTGCATTAGTTTTTTGACAAGGATGTGAAACAGTCCGAAAGGAAAAGGTATGTTATAGCACATAGCAAATAAAAGCCAATAAATATTACTAAATTAGATATTCCATACAGAAAAAAGTGAGCCTTGTGTGTACGTTGTATACATAAATTAATTCGGGATGGATAATAGACCTAAGATAATCATAGACTTTAGACAAAAACATTGGAGAACATCCTTGTGATCTGAGGATAAAGTAAGGGTATTTTAGGTGAAATAAAGAAAAATACTAAGTTAGGCTTCATTAAATGAAAAGTTTCTTCTTTCAAAGACACTGTAACACAATAAATAAGAAAACTGCACACAAAAAACAAGACCAGTATTCAAAATACAAAGAGCTTCTTCAATTTAATAATTAAAACTTATTTAAATAAGTGAATACAGAAGGCAAAAAACAAGATTTGAACACATTACAGAAGAAGACATGTGAATGGCCAATAACAAAGCAAATAAGATAACATTAGTCATCAAATTAATGCAAATTAATGAAAGCAAACTAAAACTGCAGTGAAATACCATTGTATATGTACAAGCAGTCTGAAATTTAGGACTGACTGTTTTAAAGTAGTGGCCAGGATATGAAGTGATTAGAACTTTTAGTACAATCCTGAGCAGGTATGACCTCCTTTATGGCTGGAAAATTCTACTCACAGGAAGATGTTTTAACACAGAAATTTGAACACATGTCCACAGAATCTGCACAAGAGGGCTGTATGTATATAGTTCAGTGGTGGAGTGGTGGCCAAACATGCATGAGGCCCTAGGATTAATACCTAGCATCCAGAAAGTACAATGATGCCCACAGAAGATTTATTTATATTATCGGAAAGCAAAAATCCATCCACCAGGAAGACAATTTCCAAAGAAACTTTGTTCTATTTGTATAGTGGAGTATAAAATCATTTTCTAGGTGCTAGGACTGTGGCTTCGTGGTAGAGCACTTGCTTAGCAAGCATGAAGCCCTGGTTCAATTCCTCAGCACCACATATGTAGAAAAGGCCTGCAGTGGTGCTGTGGCTCCAGCGGTAGAGCTCTAGCCTTGAACAAAAGAAGCTCAGGGACAGTGCCCAGGCCCTGAGTTCAAGCCCCAGTCCTGGAAAAAAAAAATCATTTTCTAGAAAAAATGGTGATTTCATGAAGAAGTGCTCAACATCCCTCGCCATAAAAGAAATGCAAATAAAAACAGCATTGAGATTCCACCTCACCCCTGTAAGAATGGCCATCATCAATAAAACTAGTAACAGCAGATGCTGTTGGGGATGTGGCCAAAAGGGAACACGACTACACTGTTGGTGGGAGTGTAAACTGGTTCAGCCACTCAGGAAGGCAGTGTGGCGGTTCCTCAAAAGGCTAAACATAGAGCTCCCCTATGACCCAGCAACCTCACTTCTGGGCATTTACTCAAGGATCACAAACAAAGGCCATACTAAAGCTACCAGCACAACCATGTTCATAGCAGCATTACTTATCATTGCTAAAATATGGAACCAATCCAGATGCCCCTCAGTAGATGAGTGGATCAAGAAAATATTGTACATGTCTAGGATAGTCCTAGAGGAAGATCACAATAGCTCAATAGCTAGGTACACATTATGGTCACATTAGATGACGCTAAGAGAAATGATCTCCAAAATATGGAAACAAGTGGTTTATCATGTTGTTATTTTCAACATACTATGTGAAATTATTTCTTTTTTCTTCTGTCCATCTTCTCTATGGTTTAGCCCCTGTTGTCACTGTATTTGATTTTGGTACCCTAGGTATTTTATGTATGTTTATCTGCATTAGAGAAAGCAAGGAGAACATAAAAATGGTGAGACAAAGGGTAAAAGGCAAACCAATGCTACAGCAAAAATTACAAGACAATATGTTGTAAACTAACTGTATAACTCAGCCAGGAGGGGTGGCATTGGGGAGGAGGGAAGACGGGAGAAAAATGAGGGAGGAGGTAACAAGTTTGATAAGAAATATACTCACTGCCTTACGTATGTAACTGTAACCCCTCTGTACTTCACCTTGACAAAAAAAATTTTTTTTAAGAAAAAATGGTGATATTACTGAAGTCTCCAGGGCACCAGAAACTCTATTGGAAATTCTAACATATCATCATCTTCTATCATGACTTTATGGATCAAAATTTGCTGGCTGCAAAACCATTTGGTGTAAACCAACTGAACATCTCATGAGGGGAGAAGAGAAGGGGGAGGGGAGAGGGGGGAATGAGGGAGGAGGTAACAAATAATACAAGAAATGTACCCATGGCCTTACATATGAAACTGTAACCCCTCTATACATGACTTTGACAATAAATAAGTAAATATTGTTTACAAAAACTGTACTGGCTTCATCGCGAAGGTAAAACAATGAGTTGATGTAAATGTGCTTTCATATGTGTTAAATGTCCAAATGATAATGTATTAGTTCTCCTCGGTTTTGTGATCTCATCCAGTCAAAGTCCCTAAAACTAATGACAACAGTGCAGCCAAGAGCGTTGAGAAATCATGTGGTTTTTCTCTTACCTATGTCATGAACAGAGTGCATGAACAGAGGAGCCCTGGGACTTAGAGTAGGATCCTGTTTGATTAAGAGATCTAAGTGTCAGAAGTAACCCAAACTCTCATAACTTCAAGTTAATTAGGATGATCCACCTATAAGGAGCGTGAAAATGTAAAGAACATTTGTGTCAGTTCATCACTTTGCCTTCATGATAAAGACAGAACAATTGTGATCAATAAAATTAACAAGATAGAAGAGGCCGTGTCAGTTTCAGTAAGACTTTCTGGTCTAGCGGAGACTTCAGTGACATCATCCTCTTTCCTAGAAAACTGTTTATTATTTCTTTCAAATTCATTTCTCCCACAGTTCTATAATAGACCAAAAACACAGTCTAATCTATTACTAGAATAAATGAGAAATTGTAATGTTTCATGCCATTTGAATTTAAGATTCCTATCACTTTTGAATGGTTGCTGTGCTTTTGATCTCCTTATGTCACATCTTGTGATTGTGGTGGTCATGGATATTTCTCGAGTGTCACTATGGCATGTGAATAGTAAACTTACACATCTACAAGGTAAACGAAAACTTAGTGTCCTAAGTATCCCTGGGACAGGCACAGGAGAAGACCGGGGCATAGAAGGGGGAGTGAAGACCCTTTCTGAAGCAAGGACTGTGGGATCCCATGGCAAAGGCCCTTATATAAGTTTCCTGAGTTTGTCGATGGCAGATCCTGATGCAAAGAGGTATTTCCATCATCTTAGAAACTTTTACATAGGAAAAACCCTATGGAATGGCAGAGACAGGGCCAAACTGAATTTGCAAGATATCTCAGTTTTAGAAGGCATGGAACTCACACTAAGCCAACAGAGACATGAAGTGACCCAATTCCAGGATTTTTAGAAAGGCCTGATCACTGAAATATGAGGGTTCTATAATTCATTCCATTCCCTTGGCAAATTAATTTAGGAATCATATACTTACAACGTGGTGGGAGTAATTAAGAGAATCAAAGTAAATCTCATGAAATCTATGATCTGGAAGGAAAAAAAATATCAGACCATACAAAGAACTGAGTCAGAAGGATATATTCTCATTGAGTATTTAAAGCGGTATCATGTGAAAGGAGATTCAACTTCTGTGTGGATATACAAATACTATATATGGGCAGATTATGTAGGAAATAGACTTCAGAGCACTGAATGTAAGAAGGATTTTGCTAGAAAGTAGAGCAACATGAGGTCTAAGATCACAGGATTTAGAGTAAGACTGCTTGGATTTAAATCTCTCTTCTCTCGTGCCTCAGTTTTCTGACCAGCAACTTGGCATGAGGAATGGTATCTTCTATTAGGGATGCAGAGGCAGAAGGACCCTGGAGTTCAAGGGCATCTCAGTCAAGTTACCAATATCCTATTTCATAGCAGAATAAAAACAAAAGGACTGATGATATGGTAGAGTGCCGTGAGCAAGAGTAAGGCCCTGGGTTCAGTCTCCAGTACCACACACACATACACACACACACACACACACACACACACACACACCAAGAAACACACACACACATACACCAAGAAACACACACACACATACACCAAGAAACACACACATACACCAAGAAACACACACACATACACCAAGAAACACACACACACACACACACACACACACACACACACAGACAAGTACCTTCTACTGGTGATTCTCTGTATTTTTTAGAGCTGTCCATAGATGATGCATATATCATCACATAATTTGACATGAAAGCTTGAGAAGAAGTGAACACTTAAATCATGGTGAGATCTAGGACTTACACTAATTCTTGTATTTAATGCTTAATAGTTATTTCATATATGTCAGGCACTGTGATAAGCATTGGTCATAGTCAGGTTAACACCAAACAGCCAGAGTCTCTACCTTCAAGGACTTTACAATTTAAGCACATTGATTGGAAATACAATATGAAAGGATAAGAAGTACTAAGCCAGAAGAACCCTAGAGAAAACTTTCAGTACTGAATCTGCAATTTTATAATTCCTTGTATAGTAAGCAGCAGTAACAATAGCCCAGTGGAAAATGTAATATAAGAAGAGACATAAATAAGTAAATAAATAAATAGACACCTAACAACTTAGGATTCGCCTTGAGGTGATCTAAGCACACGTGTTACAAAACACAGAGGTCACTCTACTTTTGAAAAATAAAGTATAAAGGCAAGAAAAAGCAGACTTTGTGCGACAGAGCAGAAAAGTGACTACATAGGAAGAAAACAGACATTACTTACCACAAAATATAATGTAGACAATAATAATCCCCCTGGACATAATTGTAGATATTTAATTATTAAATCGATGTGTTAAATTCAGATGAAATGGGGCAGGTCAATCGAGGACACACCAAATAGAGATTATTGGAAACTTTTATGAAAAGTCAATGTTGTAGTTCAGAAGTTAGGTGGAAAACTACCTTGCTAAAGATAAATTTTGCAAATCATACCAAAGCTGATCATCTTAAAGATGCAGTTTCAAAAAAAGAAATTTAAGGTAAAATAAAAATTTCTCTTACAATCACTTTTTCATATGACATTGATGGAAAATAAAGTCTTCCAGGAAATCATTACATAGCACTTAAGACACGAAAGTATTTCAAATCTCGCCAGCCAGATGGTCTTCATTGTGCAGCCCTGGGAGGGCTACAGGAAAATGGCTCCAGCCATTGTCAGAACACACAATACGCCTCAACGTTACCTTCTTACCTAAACATCAGGCTCCCTTGGGAGGTCTTTTTTTAAATAAAGGTTTGAGAATTGGGTTCCATCATCTCTTAGTCCAGAGGAAATTAGAAAGCTGTTCTATTCTCAGGAGATACAAGAAATTAAAAAAGAAGAAAAAAACCCTCCAAATCTCTTAAATTTCAAAACACTTGCTCCAGAGACTAATTGAATCAATATGCAGTTATAATCTTGATATATTCTGAGGTTAAAAAAAAAATCAATAGTCACTTTAAATTGTTTCTGGGTAAGGATGACAGAATGGGGAGAAAATAAGTAATCCAATATTACTTTCTAAAAGTGATTTGTACTTTGGGTTTCTTCCCCTGAATTTCCTACAGAGAATGTACATTACATCTATAATAAGGAAAGATGGCTAAAAAAAAAGCACTGTTATATGCCAATATTAAAATATTTATCTTAGAGTGTATAATTAATTGTTATGACTTTACTCAAAAAGAATTCAAGTAGCCAAATGTAGTAAGAGTTAAGGCAAACACTCTCCCTGAGTTAGGACTCCAAACACAGTATAAGATGGATGACCCAATACCTGGCATGAAATTGAACCACCTAGCATTATTTTATTCTGCAATAGAGAAAAATTATTATAGGCTTTATTGAGCTATTCAAACCCTCAGTGAAATACAAGCAACTCCATACTTTAACCGGTATGTGCTAAGGAGAATAAAGGACATTGTATGAAATTAATAACCAGGAAAATTAGTCAAAAAAAAAGAATGACTATTTTACCCAATATAGAGCCAAGGCATAGAATAGTATGTCCAAAATTATAGTAGGAAAACCATAGAGGTATATATTTATAACCATTAATTTTGTCTCTGCAAGTATAAAAATCATTCCATCAATCTCTCATAAAAATATCTGAAGCCATCAGAAAAGTTAGTACTTTAGTTGGTTACCTACAAGAGAGATGATTACATTTGCTTCACCTGCTCAGAATTATCGCCTGGAATGCATCCCCTATGGTTATTGTATTCTATTAAGGCGTGTGTGTGTGTGTGTGTGTGTGTGTGTGTGTGTGTGTGTGTAAATGGGAACCAAGGATGTGAGAAATAGATACTGTTTCTCTTAGAAGCTTGTTCTTTAGAAGAACCCTACAGTCCTTTGTCAAAAAGCCCCCCCCCCGCCCCACCCAACCCAAAGCTGCATGTAAACTAACCTCTTCTGAGCACAAGATACTGTCTGCCTCCAGGTGGAGGAGATGACTTTCTGTGGTGCAGGACTGGATTCCTTTTTGTTCCCATTGGACAAAGATGAGGTCAGATGCTTGATTCAGCCGACCGCTGGCTAGATACACAGCCCAAAGAAAGGTACCCATGCCGAATGTCAATCAGCAGGTTAGAGCACAGACACGATTCCCTTGTAACAAGATCCTTCGTTTTCAACGAATAGCTAACCTATTCCTTAGGAGTAATTAGCACATTGAAAAAGCCTACAAATTAATATTAAAGGGTAGTCATAGTCCACGTCTTAAGAACTATTATTTTATCGTGCTCATACCTTAGTATATATTTTATATTAATTTACTGATAATTAGGAACTCCAGGCTCACTATATATATTTAAAATTTGTAGGAGCTGATCCTATGGTTAAAAAAAAAAAGACACATTATCCTGTGATGGCTTTAATAGAAATAAAATGCCTATCCAGCCCTGCCCATAAAAATCTTTCTTTGTATATCTGAGTTCTGAAAAACACACATCTCTTTGTAGTGTTCGAGCAAGTTGCCTTGAGCTGGAAGTGAGAGTGAAGGTCAAGTAAGAGAGGAAATCTTAAATAAATCAGTATGTTTCAGTTGCACCAAGAATTTTCTATCACACTTGCCAGTATCAAAAAGAAGCCTATCTGTACAGTTTACATTTTACCCAGAGTCAAAAAATTAGAGTTTGCAACTTGTAAATATAGGGGAGAAAGATAATTTAGAACATCATTTTATCACTGTCAGCCTGGTGGCTTTCATCACGGGATCCCACCTACTTTGAGACTGTCGTTATTGCTGTGCTGTGTGTATAGATCAGAGTGGAATAAGCCCCCCTCCGCCAAAGGGCAGGAGAAAAAAAGACTGAGTGACCCAGGAAAGGACAGGGTGTGACCTGTTTGTGATTAAACCCTGAAGAAGATAAATCGAGTGAGGAGATCAGCCAGAGGGGGAGGGAAGTAAGATGCACACCAAGAGTCCCATCCTACCGCCACCGCCTGAACCCTTTTCTTCCCCCCCTCCTCGCCTCCCCCCCACCAACCCTTTCAGTGAGGCCCAGGTTGAAGACTGTTCTTTTAGACCAGGAACAGATGCTTTCAGTGCAGTCATTACAGCCGGGAGAAGACAAGAATATTGCTTAGTGATGCCAAGATGCACTTCTGTTTATTCCTTTTACTTGGGGGCAGCAGGAAAGGCAAGGGGAGTTTACTCTAGGTTTCAACATCTGTCAGTATCTAGGCAGAAATGTTCAGCAGCTGAAGTCAATCAGTTTCTGGAAAGTGCTAAGCAACCGTACCAAGTGCTCCCAACGAACATTACCTCCGAATGTGCATGACCAGGCATATTTCAATATGCTCTGCCAGGCGGTGTTAGTAATGCGAGCAATATGCAGCTCACTTTACTTGCTGACTGGCTTAAAAAGAGAAAATTAAATACATTTCTCATAAGGATATTTTGTGGAATTTTTCCACATCATTAAATAAAATGTAGCCCTGGTTTAAAGGCATTTCCTGAGAGAAAACATTTCTTAACCTAAACTAACTTAACTATGGGAAACAGTCTGCATGTATACACCATAACATTTTTTTCCTGATTACACGTAATGGTCTCCTATCATCCTGCGAGCTTACCCGTATCAGTGAATTGTTTCATAGCCATCCAAAAAATTGACTGCAAACTTTTTAAAGCGGTTCTCAGGAAATGGGTGGTTATTCAATTTTCTCCCTGTAGTTACAAAAGAGTGGATAGTATCGGAGATGACATTGCCACAATAATTAAGAAAAATAACAACAGGCTTTCTTAAACGAGGTGCATGCCTCCTTCGCAATTCCAACATAGCAAGCTAGCATACGGCTGCCTCAGTGCTAGAGGAGGGAAGATGAGCTCAAACATGGCGGCAGAAAGTAGCAAACGCGAAAAGAGAGGCAGGATCAAAATTATTATTTTTTTTGTGGTGCTAGGGTTGCAAGCCATAGCCTTGTGTACTACATAAGCACTCGACCACTGAGCAACCTCCCAACCCTGGAAAGCTGTCAGATTTGCCAACAGGATGTTATTACCCATCCTTCATGATGACTGAAGGCCATTCAGGTTTGGTTTGGTTTGGTTTGGTTTTGCAGTACCCATGCAATGACTTTAGATCCCTAGTGAGCTGAGTTACCAACTCTCAGCTTCATAAGCCCTTGGTTTAGTTGGAACAAGCAGCCACTTGAGCTGTTCTGACTCTCAACAGACTCCCTGGCCTCTTTGTTTAAACTCAGAAACTTCCTGTGAAAAAGAAAGCAAAGAATATGGGCTTTACAAGAAGGCAGTGCCTGTCCTCTCTTTAATCCCAGGAGCCCTCTAGCCAATCTGAAAGGCAACATCAGAAGAGGTAGTGCTCTTTTGTTTTGTTTCAACCTGAACTCTCACAGTTGTTCACATTGAATCAAGAAGCAAGACTTTCAAACTAAGTGGTGAGCTAAAATAAAACCCGGGAGCTGGTGTTTTACAAGTGGGAGTGGAGAGCCACTGAGTACACCCTGAGAGAAAAAGAAAGGCAAGGTGATGCTTCTTCTACCCGAGGAGATGGTGACACAACAATCCACACAGCGCAGAGTGGAGAAAGGGGATAGAAATGGCTCCCACCGCATCCTCGGTGCTACTGTTACAGGGGTGGGTGAAATCCTTCAGCACTGGGGTTTCTGAGATGCCCTCAGAAATGAAAATAAGGTCAGGTTCCAAGAATCTCAGTGATTCTTGCATGTGTGTGAATGGAAACACTCGCGCACTACAGATGTGCTACATGGACAAGGGTGCTGTGTTTAAGGGGAAACATAAAACAATATTCTCTTCAGGGTGGTGGATCAAATTCCCAGGCTCCTAACTAGGTTAGGACTTTGTCTCTGCTCTGGGCATTGCCTTGTGGCAGAGAATAACCTCCTGCTCCATTCCTTTTCCCTGTAAAAATAAAACCTTCAAGAAGAAAGAATGTCCTATTGTTGGAGCAGAATTATTCCTTCAGCTTCTCAAAAAGGAGGTATTTTCAGCATCTGGGAAGAGATTGTGTCCAGAGGGGCTTCTTAGTTTTACAGCTGGGTCCACTCAAACCAGTCCAACAAGCCAGCATTACATGGAGGAGCCCAGCCAAACACAGGCACTTCAATCATGCTCAATTCAAGTGGGTTCTGGTAAATGAAATAAAACCCCAAAGCTTGCCTTTTTATTTTTCTTAGGGCAAAGTCCATTTAGAATTGATATAATCGCTTGCTATGGTTACATATGCCACATTTATTTTTAAATAGCTCTGCATCCCAAGGGCTCCTGATTTTCACCCACACAGCTTGCAGGTAGGAAGACTGCAGGAAAATGATTTTTGGCAGTCTACATTTTATCAGGCTTACAGAAAAAAAAAATGTGAAAGCACATCTGGAGATGCATACTTGGGTTGGGAAGGAGCTGAACCATTTGGCCAGTGAGACCTGCGTCGGGTGTCCTGGAAAAGGCAACCCAGCCAAAGGCACGAGGTGGAGGGGAGAAAAATCTATCCTCAGCCCACTAGCCAAGCGAGGCATCGCGTTAGGACAGGGTTTGCCCCGGCATGGAGAGGCTTTGCACCGTTCTGTGGGGATGAGCCAACCACTTGCAACTTCTGTGCGTGCCAGGCTGCGAACCCACACGTCACGTCGTGGAGGGACTGCGGCCCTGGGTAAGAAGCCCTCCACCTGCTCTTCACTTGCAAGTGGAAATGGACCTGTTGGGCAATACTTCTCTGCTGGGGTGGGCTACTTAGCCTAGCTAAGCTGCAGAGAAATGGTGGGGGAAAGCACGCGCTTTCAACATTTTTTTGTCTGTTTACCAACTAAAAAGGTTCTAAGGCAGTTGAGCACAGGTTTGGTGATTTCCCTTTTCCCTTATCAGTCCTTTACAGCTAAGGATAGCTTCGGATGCTAAATAAAGTCCAACTGAGTCTTGCTAGTTAATGCTTTATTTAATTCAGAGATGGCAAACTACAGGCTGCAAATGAATCTGGCTAGATGGATATCATGAACCCTGAATAGTTTAATAAACTATGATGAATTATGAATTAGGTCCCAAGTTTTACCTACATACTCATGTTCACAAATGAAGAGATTCAATGTTAGGTATTATTTATTTAGTGTTTTGTTGAGTGCTAGTCACACTGGGTTTGCTTTGTCCCCTATCAGTAAACAAAAAGGACATCTACTGATTCTTTTGGACCTGGAATGTCCTCAGAGGTCTTTTAGTCATTGTTGAATCCCATTCCTTCTTGTACCTTACTTAGTACAAGGCTTAATTGAATAGGGATCCATTGAAACAAATGCTCCAATAATCTCCCTCATGGTTAACTACTGAATCCAAGGCTGTAGCACAGAGTATGTCAACGTTTTTCTTCCTTATCAACCATGGTAGATGGCTTTCACACGTGGAACACACTCCCAAGGGTTATTCTAGCTCTAACGAGACTGTGAGATAGTTGCTCTGGCCAGAAAACCTCTCCTCCTACAAAAAGAAGAGCAAATACGTTACAGGTTTCCGAGAAACTATCACTGGTAACACATTTCTTCTTGACATCTCACTACTGATCCTGACACATCTTTGGAGCAAGTGTCATTGAGAACAGCTCTTGTAGCTACAAAAAGGGAAAGCATAAATAAGTTTAGAGAATTGTGTTGATAAAGCATGACAGAAAAGAAGCACCAATAAAATCCCCAAGTAAATAATTTTAGGCTAGGGTAAATACTGGGTTTACTAACTTCAATTTTCTACACATGTACTTAAGCCATCCCTGGAAGCACCTTCTTATGATTGGGCTTACCAGGAGAAGAGAGTGTTATCTGTCTCTAGGAGATTCCTGAAGACAGGGAGGAGCAACAAGTTCCCCCAGAGTCTCTACAATGTCTTGAAGAGCATTCCCCAGAGATGGGCTGAAATCTTGGACGTGCTTCAGGAGAAAAAGGGAATGAAGTTACAAGCTCAGCAGCAATTCCGAGCCAGAACTGGGAATGAAACCAGGAATTCCAGGGCCAGGGGAAGGATTAACAGGGAGCCTCGAGATGGTGAGAGCCTGTTTAGGGAAAAAGGCCCCAGAGGGGAGTTTTAAAGAAAAAAAAAATAGAGGATGGGAGAAATACACTGGGGCTGATTACTCCCCTCACAAATGCAGCTTTTCCTCAACGTTGGGTTACTGGTTTTGAAATTCACCAGTCTTAGACCAGTATATGTAAAGCACAGATGATGGACTGTGTGAAAAGGCCATCTTCATCCATGGGGTAAGAGGAATGTCAGACAAGAGTCCCCACAGGAGCCAGAGAACCGGATAAGGTGTGTGTTTGTATTGGTCACCAATTTCCTTTCCAGGATTTTAAATGTAACAACTGGCATTTTACTTGAGACCAATGGATTCTTAGGGAAAGGTATTAAAAGCCTGATATATCTGGGAATTAGATTAACAGGAAAAGAAAGGATTTGGTATTTCTTTTTATGATGGGTTATTTAGTTAAGCCTGGTCAAATTAGTAATCAAGAATCACATATTTACTGTTCTGCCCAGGTTCTGGTTTCTTCCAAGTGGGAGAGTTTTGAGAGAAAAAGGATTTCAGAGGCTTTTAAGAAGGCGGCATAGGCTAATAGTTTTAGTCATACCTCTTTACAGTGGTCTTGTCACCTCTCAGAGAGACTTCAATGGAAGCTCTAGGTGGCTGACTAATTACTGAAGTAGAGTTAAACACTTCTCCATAATAAGAGAGGACAGGGGGACCAGACGCAATGACCCACAAAACTATGTCGGAAAAGTTTACTTTCCATGGTCATTGAATTAACGAAGGGCTGAGCGAGCTCTGGTCCATTTCTGTCTTCATGACAGCCGGGGTCTCTCTGCCACAAAGAGAAAGATACTTGTCAGACCCAGACAGCTCTTCCACCAGAGGAGACCTGAGAGGACAGAATGGGTCCTTGATTAGAATTCAAGATTGGAAACGTCTAATTCTTACTTCCTATTCACTTTTCTAAAACCCAACAATTGTATGTCTGGGTATCATCGATAATAGATGCGAGGATGAGAAGCTTTGGAGCAGAGGACACAATCCCTCCCAATTCCTGCCTCCCTCCGCCCACTTGTGGAGATGGAGGGGGAGCACTGTGGGTTATCTGTAGCCAAAAGGACCACAGCGATTTAAGGGGGAAAAGCTCTTAAATGAGAGAGACAGAGACAGAGACACGGAGAGAGACAGAGACGGAGAGACAGAGAGAGAGACAGAGACAGACAGACAGACAGAGGGACAGAGTGAGACAGACAGAGAGAGGGACAGAGACAGAGAGAGACAGAAAGGGGGAGAGAGAGACAGAGACAGACAGACAGAAAGAGGGACAGAGAGAGAGGGACAGAGACAGAGAGAGACAGAAAGAGGGAGAGAGAGACAGAGACAGAGACAGACAGACAGAGAGAGGGACAGAGACAGACAGATAGAGGGACAGAGAGAGACAGACAGAGAAAGGGACAGAGAGAGAGACAGGCAGAGACAGAATGAGGGAGAGGGAGAGAGAGACAGAGACAGAGACAGACAGAGAGAGGGACAGAGACAGAGACACAGAGACAGAGACAGACAGACAGAGATAGAAAGAGGGAAAGAGAGAGACAGAGACAGAGACACAGAGAGACAGAGAGACAGACAGAGAGAGAGACAGAGAGAGAAGAAAAATGTGCTAATAGTTGCAGCTAGAAAATATGCGTGGGAGCATTTCCTTTGTCGTGTGCTTCTGGAGTGGAGGGCTGAGGAAGAGCTGGAGCAGGCCAGGCCCCCGGGCTGGGCTGGCCAGGGCCCACTCCACCCAGGGACTAGGACCCAGCTGACACCTGAGCGAGAACTTTCCTGTAAAGCCATTTCAAACTTGCTTAGTGATTTGGTGAGAATAATTTCCGTGGCTTTTAAATAGTACATGACTGGTTTATCTCCAGACAAGAATGTAAGAAATGTTTATAACCTCTGTTTAGAGCTGTCTAAATACATGCTAGTAATTAGCTTAACTTTGATCCAGTGCATTGCTGTCTCTCAGCAAAACCAATGAATCACTGGAAAGTTGTGGAGTGATCTTCTTTTTAAGATCTTTCTCTAGTAATATCCAACTGTAATATTTTCATAGATGTTGTTAGAGTGTGCTATTTACTTGAAAAACTCCGAGGTCCAGCCAGGCACCAGGGGCTCCCACCTGCCATCCCAGCTACTCAGGACGCTGAGGCCTGAGCATTGTGGTTTGAAGCCAGCCCACACAGCAGATTCCAGGAGACTCTTATTTCCAATTAAACACACACACACACACACACACACACACACACACACACACACACACACACACACAGTCCAGAAACAGAGCTGTGGCTCAAATGATAGAACACTAGTCTCAGGCAAAAAAAAAAAAAAAATGCTCAGGAACAAGCACCCAGGCTTTGAGTTCAAGCCCCAGGACTATCACGATAAAAAATAAAACAAAACAAACTAAGAACCCTCTGTGTCCAGTTGTCTGTTAGTAAAGAATAGAATAGTATAGACTAGTAAAGAATAGAATAGAATAGTAAAGAATTAACATCTATACACGAGAGGCTTAATGGCAGGCCTAGCCCCACGTCTGGCACCCATACTTTCCCAATGGTTTCCTTGCTATCTGTTCTCAGCCTCTCATCTTAGAGCTAGCTAAAGCTAGTTAGCCCCATCTTCCCTTATGTTCATATATATTAATATACGTATGTATATATGAAAATGCACTTATATAGCACCTTTCACAGAATGTCACAACTAAGACTGTGCATTAGTTTTTCAGGCTTCTAATATATAAATATAAAATAACTTTACAAAAAACACCTGAAATCCTACTGTGTACATATTACTGTGATGGAAAGAAAGAGCCCTCTCTCCCACTGTGGTCATCAGTTTTGTTTGACACTGCCAGTGCTTACAGTTTCTTTTGGGCACCAAGTTTTATGACTAAGCTGTACTTTTTTCTTGGTAATGGATTGCCGCACAAATGCAAGGAGCAAAACAATCTCACAAAAAAGAGGAAGTGTGACGTCAATTCATCGGTTAATGTGAACAGAATCATAAATGTGCTTATGTAGGAGAACCACCAAGGATTTTTATGGCTAAATACAAGCAAGGACAGCCAGTAACGAGCTTCTAACAACATCTGTAGCACATTTGAGAAAGGCAAGGTACTGCCTGTATCAAATAGTACATATACTATGGTACCCCGCAATTCTTTTTCAGGCATGGTACTGCATCTTGAAGGTGACAAATTTAGGTACCTCCTTGGCCAGGAGATGAAAATGACTGAAGTGGGAAGGAGTAAAAAGATGCATTGGGAACTGTGGGAACGGCAGCAACAAGGAAAGAATGTTTAATGGGGGAGAAGGGAGTTGCTACCCAGGCTGGTACTTACAGAGTTATGCTCTCGATTTTTAAAAAGAGCATTAAGAGCCAGGAATGCGAGGCTGAAGCCTGTAATCCTAGCCACTCAGGGGCTGAGATCTGAGGATGGCACTTCAAAGCCAGCTCAGGCAGGAAAGTCTGTGCGACTCTTCTTCCCAATTAACTACCAAAAAGCTGGAAGTGAAGTTGTGGCTCAAGTGGTAGAGTACCAGCCTTAAGAAAAAAGAGATCGCAGTGTGTAGGCCCTGAGTTCAATCCCTAGAACTATACAGACACACAGGACAGAGAGAATAAAAAGACCTATATTCTCCTATGTATTATCCCAATTTTTAAGAATTCTAACAATCCTGGACAGAAAAATCCCACCTACAAGTTGCCTTAGATTGCGACCTAATTTTCCTCCAAAAGATCACCATTTGTTTAATTTTACTTTCAAAACCAGGGCATGAGGGTACGGGCGCGTCACTAAGCTCTCGAAGGACCTGTCGTACCCCTGTTGTTCTCTGCAGGAAGCCCGTGGGTACAGAACTGTCTTGTGTGGATTCGGGGGTTATCGTAGATCCTAAGTTTAAGCATATGCAAAAAATGCCAGCAGGATCTTGGGGAAGGGCTAGAATGAGAATAAGCCCTCTTGCTGTAGACAGAAAGGAGTGTTTCAGTCCCCCAGTTGATTTGAGGGGACCCCTTTCCCCCTTGCCCCTGGATTGCAGGACTAGGTCTGCATCTAGCTCTGAAGCCCCTGTCCAGAGGCATCCTTAGTAGAGCAGTTGTTCCTGTAGGAGGGGAACACTCAGAGCAGAAGGTGTGGGCTAGAGATCTGAACATGGTCTAATTGTCCTTTCTTACGAATCCACTTAATATTGTCTAAAACATTTTCCTTCATTCTAAAATATTTTTTGGTAATCTAGCCCAACTCCCTTTATTTATGTTAGCAAATTTGCCCTTGAGTGTCCCTGTGTGAGTTTACTCTGTCTCCTAAGAGGCAGAGAGAAAGCAAATTCAATTTTCTATAAGTAGTGAAAGGAAAATACCATCAAGAAGCTTCAGGGCAGCAATTGTAGATGTTTTCCACAAGGGAAATTTGAGAATCTGCTATGTAAAAATGACAAGAGGTTGCCAGGGAGAGTCAGCAAACCAGTTTGGAAGCTGATGTCCCATAAAAATGACGACCACTTATCCTGATATGGGTGCCATTAAAGGGCACTGGGACCTAGGAGAAGCTCAGGTCCTGTCTGTAGGTTGAGGCAGACAGTTTACTCAAATGGTTTCCAATGGATGACTTTGCTAATTCCCCTTCCTAAAGGACAGCCTTGTTATTTGAATACTGGAGTGTGGAATCAGACAGATCTATCAATCTATTTCTCCTAGTTATTTGCATTTCAAATCGGTGAGATCATTTTAAATATTCATGTTCTTCAACTTGGTAACACACTGTAGGAATTTGTTCCAAGAAAACAATTCTAAACAATAGCAAAAATGGAAAACAAGTTAAATATTCAATAACAGTAGAATGGCTAAGACACAGTTTTTGATGGCAGTAAAATGTTATATAACTACTGCAACTATAAAGAATGTGTGGTAACAGGAAATACTTGGGTTAAGATGTTATCAGAAAAGCAAGACGCAAAATTCTCAAGAAGCAGGATTAAACATTATATATACCAGCTAGCTGGCGAGCAAGAAATCATTTATATGGGAAATATAAGATTGGAGGGGGAATTCACTGAAAATTTAACAGTAGCTCTATGTTTGTGTGGTATTTGGGTTTTCTTCTCCCCTATGTCCCTAACCTTCTGCCATTTTAAAAATGAGTATGTATTATTTTTTAATGAAAAAAAGTATATTCTTAAAATGAGACTTACACAAAAGGCTTTAGAAAAGGACCATTAAAACCCCATCTCAGATTAATATGAATAAGATATTCTAAAGCAAAAAACTCTCCTCCATCTCCGAAACGATCCATAAGCACAGCCTCTGAGGAAAGAAAATAAATCCAACCCTTGCCTTGAATCACTTTGCCAACAGTCTGCACGGAATCATATTAATCATCCTGGATATGGTTTACAACCCAGAGATGAGATTTTATTATTTTTATCATAATGGTACAATCAGTCAGAAAATTAACCTTATTAAGATCCAACTACAGTATGAGCTCAAGGACTGTCATGGATGCAGATTCAGAAGGCTGAATGAAGACGACGTGAAGTGGAATTTCCTTTCATTTTCCAGCCTCTCCCTTTGCCCTTCACGTTTATCAAGTGGTCCTTTGTACTAGCATTCTGGACAGGAAATATGGAGAAAATAATCAGCTTTCCTAACACCTCTCATGTTTTTTGAATATGCACATGTTTGAATATATCAAACCCATCTGCTTCAAGATAACCCATGCTAAATATTCTCAACATGTGTAATTCATACACCACACAAGCTCCCAACTCCCATCTACCCTTCCTTTTTATATAATAGCCTTTCTCTCTCTCTCTCTCCCTCCCTCTCTCCCTCCCTCCCTCTCTCAGTTTTCCAGCCTGATTTTTAAAGGGAAAAAAAACATTGTGACAAGAATGTGCAAAGCAGCATGCTGCTGTGTCCAAATAACCATCAAGAGTGAATTAAATCAAACTGAGCAAGTGAGAGGAGAGAGAATTAGACCTGGGCCTCCATTGTGTGATTTTCAAAGCCTTTTCTGAGCTTTTTCTTCTCTATTATCACCTTACAAATAACCTAACTTACGCTCATTAGGAAGAGAATAAAAAGTTATTTGTAGTTGTTTCTTTTATCTTCTTCTAGATTGCAATGGAGACACTTTTGAAATGAGAACTTTCATTGTTCTCATATGCATGTACATATAGTTTTTGTATTTAAAATTTTTTTGGTGGTGGCAAAGAGACTCAAAGTGAGCACATGATTCTATTTAGTATTGATGTCACATTAACCTAGTTGTTCACCTGCTTTCCTTGCTGACTGTGGCTCACATTGGCAGAAAAAGTAACTGATTTATATTCTCAAAGTTCCTGAGACATATGTATGAATTAAGTTTGTGAGTATATAAGTTAAGTTTGAAGTAATGTTTATATTATTTTTTCTCGATCATTATCATCTTTCTTTTTTATTGGTCCAAATTGAATTGTATGACGTTTACCTAGTCTCTCCCAATTTGCAATGCCGCATCTGTAAAGTGTTCAAATTAGTCACGACTTGGCCATAAATGGAAAGAATCACTGGCATTGAGCATCCACAAGCAGACTTCAGGTTTAGTTCTGGAAATCATCTGGGAGGAATTATTTTCTTATTGAAGTTCAGCTTATTGAGACTATTTCTTTAAAATAAAGAGAGTTTAATTGAACAGAATTCCTAAGAAGTTAAGCTAAGCATTGCTCATAGAAAACTGTCAACACTCCACAAGGCACTGGAGTGACTGTCCTACTAAATGGCGCCGCACACATCCATTCACTTTCCTAACCGGTTCGCAGAGTAAGCTTGGCCCTCACCCTACTGTTGTTTTTCCCTTTAGAAAATGGAAGATGTCAGGACTTTACTACAATATTTTATAAAACACTGTCTATTCCTCAAAAGTTGACTCTAACCTCCCAACATGTCTCTTCATGCATTTTCATTAGGACGTTAGACATTCCTGTAGCATCATCACTGAACTCATTCATGGTGGACTTGTCTACTTTTTCACAGATTCCTCAGACAGGACCAGAAATTTTAAAATGGTAATAGTTTACATATTTGAATATGTAATTCTATAGTTGCGCAAGTGCCCATTAGAATCAGGAGACACATGACAGCGGCCTAAAAGGGGAATAGATAGGGGGCCTCAAGGTATATATAGCTCAGTGATAGAGTACATGCTTTGGTGGTACCTCCACCCCACCAAAAAAAAGTTAGTATATTGATATACTAGTCTTAAAATTAAATCATTGTAAATGTTCCTCAAGGAACTAGTTCTGGTTTGGTTTCTTCTTAAAGCAATAAAAATAGGGTTCCATAGTGTACAAGCTTGTTAAGTATATTAGATCTTGTTTGTTCCAATCTGACATTACAGGGCCTCTCTGAAATCGGCCAGGCCTCTAGAGGCTCTCCAGAAGAAATTAGGCACACGCCCCATCACCCACCAGATCTTCACTCGCCTCAGCTCTGAACTGATTCCGGCTATGTGCCCCTCAAAACCACGCGATTCTTTTTGTACAATCTTTATGATTGTCCCAACGACAGAAGAACTTACGGAGACCAAGCCTGCCTGTGTGTGTGCATGCGCACTCACGCGCGCACACACACACACACACACACACACAGAGTTTGTCTTCCTACACTATATACATATAAATTCTTGCTTCACATAAAAATACTTTTACTTTCTTTTATTTTCAGGTCGCTTCTTTGGGAGTAAAGGGCTACATTGTTTCAAGAGTGGGTCATTCCCCTGACTTCCCTCTGTGTTATGAGGTACTCATGATCACAACTAATAAGAAGGGTTTTTTGGGTTTTTTTCAAATTTTTATTATCAAACTGATGTACAGAGAGGTTACAGTTTCATACGTTAGGCAATGGATACATTTCTTGTACTGTTTGTTACCTTGTCCCTCATACCCCCCTCCCTCCTTCCCCTTTCCCTCCCCCCCCGCCCCAGAGGTGTTCAGTTCACTTACACCAAACAGTTTTGCAAGTATTGCTTTTGTAGTTGTTTGTCTTTTTTTACCCTGTGTCTCTCAAATTTGGTATTCCCTTTCAATTTCCTACTTCCAATTCCAATATACTCAGATAACATTACAGAGATAGTGTAGGTACAACCACAGGAAGGTGATACAAGAACATCATCAACAATAGAAGCTACAGATACAAATAGGATGTTGAAAGTAGTTACAACTGTGATATAACAATTGTTTCCATAACATGGAGTTCATTTCACTTAGCATCATCTTATGTGTTCCTAAGGGTATAGCTATTGGGCCTTGTGATGCTCTGCTATGACTTGCCTAAACCTGTACTAATTATTCCCAATAAGAGAGACCATAGAGTCCATGTTTCTTTGGGTCTGGCTCACTTCACTTAGTATAATTTTTAATAAGAAGGGTTTTTATGATCGGGATTTACATGGGGTTTTCTGCTCCTAAAATATCGCCTCTACGTGCACAGGTCCTATTACCTCAGGGAGAGCTCTTATTCATCTACATGTCGGAGCTGTTTCAACAAATCTAATGTAATAATGAAAAGTCATCTTATCCCGCTTCCCTCTCAGTAAATTTACCATCCTTTGATAAGGTTGCAAACAACAGGGAAGTAATTGATCTGTAATTAGTGTGGCGACTGCGAAGCCAGCCCGTACTGGGCCTCCATCCTTTATCTGCCCGGCACAGCGCATCCTGCGTCACAACACTAAATTATTTAGCATTCTGTTCAAATACAAATGGTCTCAATGGGTCCTCCATTATTTTAAGAACTTTCTGAAGAGGAAACTAACATTTAAATTTCTGATTGTCTGTCACCAGGGCAGTACTTAAAGGAGCGAGGAGTGCAAGGGGATCATTTTTCACACATGACTTGCCTGCTAAAGCCAGCCTGGGCTACGAATGGGGAAGGACAGGGACTCTTTGATCTGAACCAAACTTGCGCAATTTATCTTTTAAATACATGAGAGCTTTTGATAAATGTCAATTTGACAATTAAATTCTTCAAGGGCCACAATATATCACCATCACAGTGCCTATTTTTGAGGGTTGGTCAACCATAACATCTTTCAGCAGACTGCAGCAAGCAGAAGTCAGAAGAGAAATGATAGCTCTCAGGCCTGGCTGGCCTGCATATGGTATTTTGATCTCTCGCTAAGTAAAGGAGCTATTATCTTTAACTTCAAGATCCGCGCATCCTGATGGGCCAGAAATCTGGAAATCTGATGTCAGATTTCATGACAAGCTTACAAACACAAAAGTTGTGACCAGAATCTGTTCTCATCATTTTTCTGAGAGTTTAGAAGAGAAAGAAGCCTGTAGGGGCCCTTTTCAAACCTATTGGCTACTTACAAGATAATACGTGGTAAACCAACTGTACAACTTGGGGTGAGAGGGGGAATTGGGGAAGAAGGAAGGTAGGTGGGAGAAAAATGAGGGGGGAGGTAATAAGTTTGACAAGAAATGTACTCGCTGCCTTACATATGTAACTGTAACCCCTCCGTACATCACCTTTAAAATAAAAATTAAAAAAAAAACTATCGCCATGTTGATACGCATGTGTGTATAATGTCTTTATATGAGGTATATATAACATATGCTTTATATATTTGCAAATATATATTTCTCTCGCAGGCATTTCCCACTGTATTTTACAAGAAGAACATTAAAGCAGATCTGTCACTTCCCAAAGATTTCCAAGTCACAAAAAGGGACAAAGAACCTTTACTGAGTCGTGACTTGTGTATCCTTTGATGATAAATGTCATCGATGATGTCAGGGAGGATGGATTCTATTCACAGGCTGAAGGAGTGGAAAAAAAATAAGTAACAAGTATGGAGATCTGGGGTTAAAACTCACCCATGAGGCCATTCTGGTTTTGGGGTCCATGAGAGCTTCAAAGTTATTTCCTGCCTACATTTAGGTCTTGCTCTGTGACTTTGAGAATTAAAATAGCTATGGGATATGAGGAAGGGTTTTTTGTGTTTTTTTTTTCCCTTGCCTTCTCAGAGTTTTATTCAAAAGCCTTTCTCTTGCTCCTTTTTTGTTCCATGAAGACTTAGCACTAGCTGGAAGAATAACAATTGTAATGTGACACTTGGGAATGTTTCCTGTGAAAGATGACTTCGAACTTCCTGGGTACAAAGGGGTTCTTGAAGGGCTGACAAAGGAGGCGGCTTTGGACATGTCAGCAATGCCTGTGCTCCCTTCTTGGGCTCTTCCATCATCACAGATAGTGTCTTCATGGCCAACCGTGGCCCCACCACCCAGGCATTTGACATGACTATGATGCTATCTTTTGACAAAACTGACATTTCAGCATGATTGTGAAGAAGACTAAAGCCGCCCGCTCCGACAGCTGACCTGCTGAAAATACAGATGTAAGATGCGGCTCTGATGTCTGCATGGTTTCTTTTCTCAAGGACAAGAGAATTGGTATAATCCTTAAAAAATCTCTAAGAAAAAGTGAAAAAGAGCTACCTGCCTGAGTGTCTCCAGGGTGTCTCACTGTTTCCAACACAGATTAATTTTTTGGATGGGCTATCATGCAGTATTGTCAATCAAACCCTCCTCGAATTGTAATGTGACATCCGCTCTCAGTACAGCTGGAGCCAAGAGTGCTGAAAGTTTTTCTTTCTATAAAAGATATGGAGGTCACATCCCTGACCTTTATAATGTCTGCAGTCTCTAACTTTTTGTGAAGAACTGAGAATAACAATTATTTGGTAGATGGGGCTAACAGAGGATGTTTTTCATGTGCCTAAAATTATTTCCTGAAGGTAAAACTGAGGGCAATGACTCAAGAAGAAAAAAAAGTCATTTTGGCCAATGCCATTTCAAGGTAAAGTTTGAAATAGCCCCGACAACTCCGGATGGAATTTACTCAGTGATCATTTAGCAATTCTGTTGCAGCCATGTAATATTTAGGTACATGTTGTGCCACGCTTGCTCACTTAAGGTATGTACTTTCACTGTGAGTGAATTCCTTCTGTGGTTCTTTTCATATTTTACTTAACGGGCATATTTCAGAAATTAGTGAAGAGGTAAACCTGTATCGATGGAAGAACAATTGTCTATTTTTAATTTTATTGTCAAGATGATGTACAGAGGGGTTACAGTTACAACATACATAGGTAGTGAGCACATTTCTTATCATACTTGTTACCCCCTCCCTCATTTTTCTCTCTCTTTCCCTTATCCCCCCCCCCAAGTTGTACAGTTAATTTCCAACATAATGTCTTGTGAGTATCACTGTTGTCTACTTTATTTTATTTATTTATTTATTTTGGTCAGTCCTGGGCCTTGGCCTCAGGGCCTGAGCACTGTCCCTGGCTTCTTTTTACTCAAGGCTAGCACTCTGCCACTGGAGCCACAGCGCCACTTCTGGCCATTTCCTTTATATGTGGTGCTGGGGAATTGAACCCAGAGCTTCATGTATACAAGACAAGCACTCTACCACTAGGCCATATTCCCAGCCCACTGTTGTTAACTCAGAATTTATGATGTCTGCTTTTAAGAAACTAGCAATGTTCTATGGAATGGTTATTGCTAATGCAATAAAGTTCTAAAGTCACCCTCTCTATGTAAATTATCTTTTTGAAATATCAAAAAATGAATCATGGGCTGGGGATATAGCCTAGTGGCAAGAGTGCCTGCCTCGGATACACGAGGCCCTAGGTTCGATTCCCCAGCACCACATATACAGAAAACGGCCAGAAGCGGCGCTGTGGCTCAAGTGGCAGAGTGCTAGCCTTGAGCGGGAAGAAGCCAGGGACAGTGCTCAGGCCCTGAGTCCAAGGCCCAGGACTGGCCAAAAAAAAAAAAAAAAAAAAAGAATCATGCAGATTGAACATATGGAAATACGGCTGAAAATTAGTGTAAAACAGAGAATTTCATCGTTGTCTTTGAACACTGTCTGAAAAATAGCTAAAGCAAAGGGGTTGGGTAGCATGGCTCAAGTGGCAAAGACTTTGCCTACCAAGTACAAGGCCCTGAATTCAAAAGTTAGCACTACACCATCCACAAAACAACAACAATAATAGTAATACTAATTAATAACGAATTTAGCACTGTACATTTTGAGACTGCGTAGAGTTCAGGCTGTGGCGTTGGGCAGCGTTTGACGGTTTGCAGTTCTGAGTTGTGAGCAGAAAGCAGAGTAGCGATGTGAAAAACCTTCAGCTTGTCCAGAAAGCGAGCACGTTTAAAATGGTAGTCCAGGAGGATGCAGCCGTGAAAGAGATTAGTACCATTTAAAAGAAGTTAGGGGACTTTGCATCAGGACAATGGGCAAGGTATCTTGAGGACGTCTGAGGAATTCTACAGACTCCATCCAGCATGGAGGTTTGGCTTCATTTGAAGAACTTCCCTCTGAGAAGAGAACTCCAGGGAACCCTGGCTACGCAGAGCCACCTAGCAGGTGTTTTCCTCTGCTCTTCTGCCAAGGCCCTCAAAGGCCACGCGGCCACGGTTCCGGGGCTCCAGGCTGGCAGTAGTGTCAGATGTTGGTGTCACCAAAGCTGATCCAAAGTTTGTAGGTGTGCAGAACGCAAGAGCTGGGGAGGCGGCTGGGATTGCAAAGGCAAGTCTGGGAGACCCAGTCATGTATGGCAGAGTGACAGAGTGGAGGATTGGGGGGGGGGAGGATGAAGCTATAAAGGTAAAGCAGGGGAATCCGGAGATATTGGAGATGCCAAGAATGTGAAGCACCTGCCAAGGAAAGTGACGGGCAGCCAGTGCGAGCAGCCAGGGGGGGCTCGAGAGGCCACTTAGGGCGCTGCCCAAGTCCTTTCGAGCCCAGGGGCCACCGTGTGCACTGAGCGATGCACATGGATCTGTAGTGCTTGCTGTTTGGGTTAAGTGCTTCTGGATTCCGACCTTGTTTTGCTCCTATCCCTCCTCTCCATGCCCGTATTGGCACATGCTGCAGTGGGAATGGTTACTCCGAGCCACTGTAACTTGGAAGGCCGGGCCTTCCTTCTGTATTTTACTCAGTGGACATGGACGATGTTAGAACTGTTAAGACGATAGAGACTAATGGTAATGGACTAGACGTATTTCTCCTTGGGAAATGGTGTGACCTTTGAGGAACACACACGTGATAGCTTGAGTCCATAATGCCCCACCCCAACAGGCCAACTCCCCAATCGTCTCAACCCGAGTATGGCCCTGCTATTAATCCTTGCCCACAAGGAGCCTGAGGGTTTAGTTTTTCTCAATGAGTGAGCCCTGAATGGGGCAAATAAAGGAACCCTTTCTGAATGGGGCTTTTTTGTTGGGGGGGAGGAGCTACCAGATTAAATAATGTCATATTTGAGTATAAATAATGTCAGCATCTGAGTATGTCACTGTTGAGAGCCGTCCAAGCCCAGCCTAGTGGTTTTCACAGTTCCCATGCTTGTGAGTCTGCTGGGTTTTTTTTATAGCGAGTAGATTGTTAGGAAAGCAGATAGGAATAGAACAAATCAAAACACCACAAAGCTCACTGTTCTTACAAAAGTTCAGCCAATTATTTTTTAAAAATAAATGTTCCATTGATTGTTGCAAACCTTTGGCTAATTTCCAGAATACTGAGAACGTTGGCATTGATTATTTCTTTTTTTCCAAAAATTTTTTGGTACTTTTATAGAGAGCAGATTTTTGGATGTCCTTCCCCTGCCAATTTAGAAGTGCTACTCTTATTTCCTGAGTTTTGCATGTTCAAAACTTTTGTCTGTCATCTTAACACTTGCTAGAAATAAAAGTTTGGCTGAATATAAAATCATTGGCTTACGCTTTTCCTTCCTAAAGTGTCTGAAGTTGTTGGGGAGTGAAACTTCTTTGAAGAATGTGAAGCCGGTGTAACTTCTCCTTCTGTAGAGGACTTGACCCCCTTGGCCTGTTGTGTGGCCCCGGTTGGCAGTAATGGGGTGTCTGATCACATATCGATGCTTCATTATCCTGCAGATAATGGAAGCTTTGTGTTTGGAGTTCACCCAGACTCTGCTACTCTGCTTTATGTGTCTCCTCTGGTTGATGCTCTAGATCTTTTGGCCTATAATGAATCACGCTACCCATGTAACGGCTTCTGGCAAGTTCTACCAATCCTCCAAATTATGAAACTCAGTGCTACTTTAGAAGTAAGTGGCTCAAACCTGTAATCCTAACGACTCAGGATTCTCTAGATCTCAGCCCAAAGAAGAAAAGTTTGCTAGAATCTATTTTCGAAACAATCAGCAAAAATCAAGGTTAGAGGCCTAATACAATACACCAGCCTCACAAGTCGCCAAGCCATTACTTAAAACCTCAGTACCATTTTTTTTTTTTTAAAGTGAGCTAGGAGCCAATAATTCATGCCTGTATTTCTAGCTATCTGGGAGGCTGAGATCTGGGGATTGGGGCACAAAGCCAGCCTGAGCAGGAAAAGTCAGTCAGACTCTTATTTCCAATGAACCAGTACAAAGCTGGAAGTGGAAGTGGAGTTCAAGTGGTAGAATGCTAGGCCTTGAGCAAAGGGGAGACGGAAATTAAAAAGCCCAGGACAGCGTCTAAGCCCCAAGTTCAAGGGCGGGGCGGGGGGGGTGGAGGAAGAGGGTGTTCATGCAGAAGTGTGCCTTCGGATCTTTCAGTTTGGCTAACTCCGAATGAGATTTTTGTTTATTTGTTTTTAAACTGAATTGTGGCTATTTATTCTGAATAAAGTACTTTGCCAGCCATGAGTCCACAAAAAGTCTCTCCGATCTGTGGCTGGCCTATTTTTAAATGTCTTTGATGATGAGTAAAGCCTTCAACTTTTCAGAAGTCTGGTTTATTATTTTATTCTTACGTGCTAATACTTCTGTGTCCCCATCTAAGGAATTTTTCCTTGCCCTCATGTCATAGAGATATTCTGACATGTTTTCTTTAGAAGCTTTATGGTTCTTTTACGTACCTTAGAATTTCTTGATTACATCCGTCTTCTATCTTCCCATTGAGAATGATGTGTGCAGAAGTGTTCTTTGTTTATTTTGTGACTTTTGTACGGAGGAAAGGGGAGATACGCTGACTTATGGCGCCCTGTTCATACCAGGAGTCTATAGTAATATAATTTTAATTTAGAAAACCAATCCCAGTAGCCCATCAACTCTGTATGTTTGGAATCTGTTCTGTCACTACGGGCGATAGTTTTATTTTTTCTCTTTGAGACCTCACTTGAAAGTAAACTTTACTCAAGGAGATTGTAGTCCCAACTCCAGATAAGGTTAGCATTATAATATAGAAAGAAACATTTCAATTCTGATGATGAGAATAATGTATGTGCTTTTGTGAAGAAGAGGAGTGGAAAGAGAGACGCCGTTCAGATGGACAAGCAATGAAAAAACAGACACAGGGGACCATGATAAAATTTTCAATCCAGGTACTTCCCTTTTTGTTAATATTAGAAAATCTGTAGTTTCCTTTTCAATAACAAACATACAACTCCTTGTCATTAACTTGGTGACTTTTTAGAAATGTTTATCTGCTCCTCCTGAAAGAAGGGAAATTGAATGTAGTTCGCATAGAAAAGAGATACTAGGTGAACCATAATATTAAAAAAAAGTCAGTAGATTGAAGTCATCAGTATAAAATTGATGTCGCCAGGCGTTGGGGACCCATGCCTATAATTCTAACTACTCAGGTGGCTGAGACCTGAGGATTGCAGTTCAAAGCCAGAAAAGTCCCCATGAGAATTTTATCTCCAATTAACCACCAGAAAGCCAGAAGTGGCACTATGGCTCACAGTGGTAGAGTGCTACCCTTGCGCAAAAAAGAGCTCAGGGATAGAGCCCAGGCTCTGAGTTCAAGCCCCATGACTGACAAAAAAATGTAGTCTTGGCTAACTTACCACTAATAAAATTTTTAGTATTTACTTTTGAAAGTGTTTAATCAGTAAGGAAGACAAAAAGGTACAGTTCGTAGGTTTAATGATTATTAAGCATTCCAGATAAGACAAGATCATGACCGAGTTTACTATCGGGACCCAGGATTGACAGAAACAATACTGTACATAAAAAATTTTACTTAAATATCAACCACATATGAACATAGATGCATGTATATAAAAATGAATGCCAATTATCTAATGAACATGTTTCAATGCTCAATATAGGAAGTATTACAGTCAAATATTAACAGTCAAAGACAAATACAGTATCTATGTACAATAAGACTAAGTAATTCTTTAATTTTCCTTTTGGAAGTTTTATGACAAAGGTGACTAATTTTAAATATAAAGAGGTGTGAGCTTTTCGGTCCCTTTTATGAGGTGGATGACATTTAATATAGACTCCTTATAAACCTTCCTAAATGACAGTCTAAAAGTGATTAAATGTGATTTAAACTAGACTTTGCCCCTTGTAGTGGCATTGAACGTGTTTTATATGCCTTCCTTGTGTTAAGAATTGCAAACTTCATTTTTGCCATTGACTATAAAATAGCAATTTCTTTTCATAAGATAGTTGCTGAAATCATTACACTCAATGAATGCTTAATTGGTTATTGCTAACATCAGCTATAAGAAAAAAACTCTTTGGAAAACAGAAAGCTCTTCATTCACTCTTCTGTTTCTACAAAATGACAAGAGTATCAATGAAGTGACAAATGGGCAGAGTGACAATTTCATCTGAGGATTTCACTATTTTAGAAATGCAGGTGCAGATTAATGTCTTTAGATTTATATTTCAAGATGAAATTTTAACATTGCAATACTCTTGATATATAATAAAACATAAATAATATTCAGCTGTTATCTTCCATTCTGAAATTATCCTACCTATTCTCATCATTTATCATTCCTTTCCATCTACAGGAATCTATAACTCTTAACAGGACAAGTTCCAATTCTCATTTTCTTTGAGCCTGCAATTGTAGAAAGATTACTAAATTAGATTCCTGCCTCTGCTCAGTGCCCATCTATAATCTTTATTTGACATGTGTTTTCTTCCTTTCCTAATTTCAATAAAAAGTTCTTTAGAAATAATATATATATGTATAGTGTTTACATTCATTAATTACCTATTAAAACCACCAAGTCCCTTGTAATTTTATGAGAAATGCCTTCTCTGGGTACTATGTTAGCTGTAGGTCTCATTTGGCAATCAGAACCCCTTTAGCAGTTGTTCCAAAGTGAGTTCCTTGAAGAATATGACTCCAGCACAGTAAGGTAAGTCTTCAGAGAAGATGAAGGAGGAAGAATTTAATAAGCAAGTACATTTGGGAAATAGTTAAAACAAGGTCTTTACTCTTTACCACAGAATTCTCAGGGCTTTGATATGCTAATATCCTTTGTGACTTTCTGAGAAGGCCATGAACTCTAACTTTTTTTCCAAACATAGAAGACCATGAAATCACTCAGAAATATATGTTTTTTTAAAAAGTAAGAACAGGTCTTCGGTTAATTTCCAAGTACCCTTTATGTCAGATAATGGAATTGATTATAAAAACATCAATTACAAAATGACACACTAGCTCACAGATTATTTTACAGACAATAAACAATTATTTTAACTCTAGGGGGAGACATGATAAAATAGTAAAAATAATATGTAACCTTAGAGAATTTGGCCATGTGTTATATAGACTATTAATATATGCAATATACACAGCAGAAAAGTGAGCCATGAATTTCTCTAAGTTCAGAACTTACAGCTGTTATTTTTATTCCTTTTATTGTTCTACAATTCACTCTTCAACAATTAATGTGTGTTGATTTGCAGTAAAAAAAAAAAGCTTTTGTTACTGTAAAGTATTTACTTATTTATTTATTCTCAGTTATGGGGCTTGAACTCAGTACCTGGTCGCTGTTCCTTAGCCTCTTTGTGCTCAATGCCAGCACTCTACCACCTGAACCACTGGGCTACTTTCAGTTTTTGAGTGGATAATGGGAGATAATGTGTCAGGGGGACTTTTCTGCTCAGGCTGGCTTTGAACCATGATCCTCAGATCTCTGCCTCCTGAGTAGCTAGGATTACAAGTGTGAGCCACGAGCATCCGACTTCCTCATTTGAACTGTGTCCTTGAATCTACTTTCTGTAACTCATCAGTCCTTTCTCTAAAGGATCAGAGAACTATAGTCCATGGGCCGTATTCGATTGCCACTTGCTTTTTGTAAATAAAATGTCATTGGTACCAGACCAGTGCACTTGTTATGCATTGTTTATAGTTGCTTTTACTTTACATTGACAGAGTAGTTTAGCTGTGACAGACCATTCGATAGCCCATAAAGGCGACACACAAAGGATAAAATATTAACTTTGTCATAGGGATGAGACTAGTGAAGCACGTGAGTCCCCTCTAGTTCACCATCAAAAAGACATGTTCTCTTAGTGCAGTTCTGAAGTCAGTCATAGACAGGACTGAATTGTACAGTGGCTGAGCAACTATTCTGTCTACTGCCTTGAGTTGTCTGGGCCCTGAAGGACACATACGATGAGACTTAGCTGTGTTAGCGATGGATTAAGGGAACTCCTTATGAAGAAGAAAGGGGAAAAGCAAGAGGATTGTGCAAGGGGCCAGTGAGAACATGTCACTAATATGCAGGATTAACACTGTAAATGGAGAGAAAGGAAAAAGATGGATGGATGGGTTAAAAAGAGTACAGTGTTTTTTGCAGCTTTTCAGCCAGGCCAATGATGAACCCAAGAACACGGGCAACAGAGGAATCTTAAGGTGAGCAAGAATGCAAGGGCTCTAATACTCTGCTTTGGTGTTAATGTCTGGTATGTCCATAGATGTCACAGCTCGAGGCTGTCAGTTGAATGCATGCATTAGCAGAGGATTTTTGTTGACAGTGCTCATGCTGAAGAGAAATTGGGGTAGTTCATTTCCATGTCCACCACAAGCCTTTTATTTACCAATGTGATTTGAGATATGTTGGTGACGGTTGTAGTTAGCTTCCATAAACTATCTGTAATGGTTCAAATATTTGTGGAGCCAAGCTGCTCATCTCAACAGCGGCCAAGAAGGACAAAGAGAGAAAGAAAACCACGAGAAATGGAGGAAAGAGAGAGGGAGAGATTTCTATGAAAAATAAAAGCCATATTCTTATTCCCCAAAAGCTGAAGTGAATAAAGAAGGACAAGTTCCATGAACCATAGCCTCCAAACTAAATGTAAATGTAAGTGGCTCCGAATGGAACTCACAGGAGGTGAAGGAAAATACAACTAGACTTCAGTTACTTCTCAGAAGCTCGGTGTCACAGAACACAGTGTCGGGGTAACACAGACCTCACAAACTTGTATCACCTTGCTTCCCTGAGCTCCAAACTCCAGGCAACAAGATCATAGGATAGATCTACATTACAGATACAGCGTTGATGATTCACTAAAAGGACTCAGAGAATCTAGAAAGGCTGTTTTACTCATGGCAATGGTTTCTTGCAAAGAATGGGTACATATTAAAATCAGCACTTGGGAAATAGCACCGGGACAAGTTCAGGGAAGACCAGGCCCTTCAATTTGTCATCTACCAATGGAGATGCTTATGGATTTTCCCATCAATGAACATTTCCAGCAAATAAGTTTCCTTAGGTGCTCCAGGACTTGTTTCGGAGAGTCAGTCACATAGGTGTGGAGAATTTACATCACGACTATAATTATCCCCTCCCAGATCCCTTCCCAGCTCAAACTGACCTGGCCTGGCTCAAGGTCCCGCATATACAAAGGTAGGCTCATCAAGCAGGGTATTCCAGTGACTTGTAAGTTATGTTCTGAGATCCAGAATATAAGGAAAATAAAAGGGGTTTTAATGATTCGTACCAGCTGAGTAACTCTACTGTACAATCAGATAAGTTGGAACCATTTCTTTCATCAATCTCCTGGGACTGTTTCACAGTGAGCATCCAGTTCCCTCTCCTTCACCTCTGTTCTCATCTTGTGGAAGTTACATCTAACAATTCAGGACTTGAGAGGAATCATCTAGCTTAAACACATCTATTACTTTTATCCAGAGCTTAATATTTATGGCCTCTGGTCCTGCAATTAATAAATATCAATGAGCTCCTCATCCATATTATTGGAATCTCAGAACCAAGTATTTTTAAATACTTCAAAAATCATGGAATTTATCATAGCAAGAAACGATAATGGTTTGGATTTATATGATAAATAAAACTTGTCCCCTAAAAAAAATCACTGATTATTTTTTAAATTCAAGAATATGTAAACAGAACATGGTGTTTCTGTTTCTGCTTGTTCTTCTGTTCTAATAATATCCAAGCTTTTAAAATTGTATACCCATCTGTAAAATAATTCTGAATTGTCTCTCACATACATTAATTTACAAATTATATGCACGTGTACTGCTGTATCAGTAAATGCATGTATAATAAATCATATGTTTTTCAAAATAAATCTTAAGAACATAAGATTGCAAAATAGAAATAGAAATCCTAATGAAGTTTTCTTTTAATTGAGTAGATCATTTGATGAACGCTTTGGGCTAAGTGCCTCTGGTGTGGACACTACTAGTTTCCACATTAGAATCATGCCGCAATTCCTTAATGTCACACTATCCCATTTAACCTGGAATTCATCTCACTTTGCCTGAGGTCCTCACTGGTCTAACATTATTATGTCTGCATCATGTTCTAGAGAAAATTATTTGGTACCATAGTAGGAAAAAGAAGCAATATGTATGAAGTAACTTAGAAATAGAATGCTGAACTGTGTGCTAGGGATTCAAAGCTATCTCCAGATGTTGGATTTACTGTGTTACAGTACATATGAGGGGCCCATAAGAGAGGAAAAATTATGGTTGGCCTTTAGAATGGATGGAATTAAGTTGGGAAGTAGAGGTATAAGGTGAACAAAAGCCTGAAGGGGAATTTAGAAGTTGGCAAAACTAGGGAGAACATGAGACTAACCTATCTGAAAGGACCACCCCTGGCCAGCATTGTAACTCTTGACTTCTTTTCCCAGTAGGCCATTAATATAATTCAATCTGGCTCCTCTCCTGAGTCTTGGGAGCTCCAGAGGCTGAACATTGTCCTCTCAGGCCTCATCTGTCAAGGTAACTAAGGAATATTCATAGTTCTTAGCTGACAGCTCCCTGAAAACCACTTTCCCTAGATTTTTAGTCTCTGGCTAGTTTTCAGGCACTTTTCTTCATGGCCATCAATTCCTGGCTAGACTAGGGGAGCCTGGTTCAGGACCAGGACCTCTTCACTACAGTAGGCAAGTCATGTTTCCAAGGCAGACGTTCTGCCCATAAACTGTGCATTGTAGGCACTATGAGCAGTTTTCATTGAGTAAACTTTCAGTGGGCTGTTGAAATAAGACAGCACTGACAGGCCAGTCTCCTCAGCACAGTTGACTTGGGATCAACTTTTGAGACTCCTCCCTCCCATGAGGGAAAGTCTGAAGGAAGATCACCAAGAAGGGAGCAAAGATGGTGGGTGGTATGGCAGGCAGTATGTGCGAATGGAGTTAGGCATCAGTTGGCATATGTGTGGTAACAGGAAAAATGAAGGAACAGATGTTGAGGCCAGGCCAGTTGCCAGCACACAGGGAAGAATTGCCTGTCTTTCTGCCAGGGCTCAATCCAAGCTCCTGGGAGAAATGATTCTGCTACCTCAAGGTCTTAACGGAACATTAGTCAGGGCTGTGGGGACTGAGATCTTGCCAAGGAGATGTCATTCCAGACCAGCTTTCCAAAGGGTGGAGGAAGCACGGGGCCCCGCTCCTTGCGCATTGCTCCGACTGACCGCTTTCGGGTTCCCATGCTCCTGCCACACCTTCCGAAAGGCAAAAGGCGAAGTACCCAATGGGTTTTGATGTTTTCAAATGGCACACACATGTGATGATACGCAACCCCTAGGACATTAAAAAGCCGCCTCATCTCTAGAGTGAATCCAGTCACACAAGAGGCCTCAGGCTACAGCATTTCCTCTTCACCGTGTTCGGAGCTATTGGTTCATGGGGCTTCCACAAGGATGGCTTTCCATGAATAATTCATGTCACTCCTTCATTCAGTATAAAGCCAGCGTGGGTGCGTGTGGAATCAACAAACAATTGCTACAGCAGATCAGTTATGAAGTTTACTGAAAGGCCGTGTGCTGTGGAGGCCAAAACCAAGTGGGTCAAAGAGGCCAGAAGAGTGGCAGGGCATAGTGCAAGCGGTGATCTTAATGGAAAGCGAGTCTTGGTTTCTCCATGAACACAGATATCTAGGGAAGAACATTCAAGACCAGGGGAACAGCCAGTGCCAAAGTGCAAAGTTGGGAAGTTCATCATTAGCACGAGCAGAGGAGGAAGAAGTAGGAAATGAGGTCTAAAGGGCGTAAGGGTCGGAGCACAGAGGACTTCATAGACTTTTGGAAGGGCCTTGGCATTGGCCCTGAATGAAATGGGACTCGCTGCAGGATTGTGAACAGAGGAAAGACACGAAGGGATCTATTTTTAAGGATCCCTCTGGCTGCAACATTGAGAATAAATTATAACAGGCACTCGCAGCTGCGGGGAGATGACTCCAGAGGTTACTGCAGCAATCCAAGGAAAGGATAATGGTGGTTTGATCAGGGCATTAGCAGTAAAACTGGAGGAAGCTGTTGAAATCTAGATGTATTCTTTTGAGGCTGTCCTCCATGTCACTTCTAGGGGAGTTGATCGAAGTATAAACAACTGCATCTTCTTCACTGTGAATCACTTACTCATTCTGTCTTGAATTTTGCAAACATAGTTTTTCATATAGCGCTCATTAGGATCGATGCTGGAAAATGTGTTTTTGATGTTGAGGCCTTGGGCAAAAGCTGATAACTGTACATCCACAGGCTAAATTTGGGCGTGCGTGTGTGTGCGTGTGTGTGTGTGTGTGTGTGTGTGTTAGAATTGAGCTGGCATTCTAGGAACAACAAATCCAAATGTGCATCTGATTCCTAGCTTCATTTAAAACATTAGACTCTGTGGCAGTACATTTTGTCATGGCAACCTTTTGCTTGGTCTGAGAGCTATTTCCAGATGTGCGACCGCATTCCTCACCGTTCCTGCCTGGTCCCCTTCACACATTTCTATCCTTTCCCTGAACCACGCAGACTTTGGGGTAGAAGAAACTGTTGTAGAATTCAGAAGGTCAGGGGTAAAGGCTGAAGGGAGTGGGTAGCAAAGACAGAATCCAACTGATCAAAGGTAGGGTTCAGGTATCAGACAGAATGCTTCAGTATTTGTGGAGAAAATTGCTCTCTTATTTTTTTTCCATCTACCATTTTCTGCCATCTCTTATCTTCTAACTGTTAGGAGCTGCAGATCCAGCCCTGGAATGAGGCTACGCCAGGCTTAACCTACAGACCTAGGCGTAAGAAACACGATTACCTTGTTATCCAGTTCAACTTTCCAGGACTAGGGGAGCCACATGGAGGCTTCTGGAAATCAATTTTCAGCTAAAACCATTTGCACTTGCTTAGAAATGCCTTTGTGAATCTAGAGTACTTATAAACAGAGCTAGTGACTGAAGTTGCAAGCATTCTCTCTCTACGTAGGACACATTGGTCCTCAACCAAGAATGCTTCGTCAATGAAAAATAATTCCAGGGGCTTTGTTTCTGCACACATTAGGAAAAAAACAAGGAAGATGAACTCTGCCTAATCTCCTCTTGCTATAGATCCCGAGGCCAGAGCAACAAGTCTACCCTACCCACTTGTCTAGAACAACCTCAAGTGTATTATTTCTTCTATGATCTTTATCCAGATCATCTTTCTTCATCAAAATCATCCACACACTGAATGAAATGCTAAGTCTTACATACCACAATTATGAATGAGATTTAAAATGCAAACAATAGAAATATAAGGTCACTGAAACATTGGTCCTTCCAGGACCCAAGATAACAGAGAAAAGGAAGAGATGAAAAGGCGAAGAATTCAGGCATGCTATGGACCGTCTTTCATCAGAGAATGAAATCAAGCATTATCCCGGAGGTCCAGGCCGACTCAAAGGCAAAAGCATTCACAAAAGATTTATAAAATAGCCTCATGTTTTCCTAATATGTCCTCATCCTTTCCTAATACTCTCAACACATTTTATAAAGGAAAGATCGGTTCATCTTGTTCTCACTCCCCTCAGACCTCTTTAGTGCTGTTTTGTTTCCTGTACTTTTGAACAGCATACATTATCCAACTTGTAGACTGCACGAGAGAGGTTCCTATGGACAGGTGTGGAAAGTAGTCTAAGTGGTCAGCTAGGTAGAGCAGGAGAGCTACGAGCTTATGGCTTGCCATTCAAGGCTATTCCACCAAGGAAAGATGTCAGAGAATGCAAAGGGAAGGGGCTGAATGTGTATGACATACCCAGTACTATTTGCAGATTAGGATGTATTATCACTAGCACTCTTTTAATCCAGCAGCGACTGCAAGGCTGGAGGAGATGCACTGTGGCTCACAAGTGTGCCCGGGTGGGAAGCGAGCCCTAAACGCCAACATAACCAACAAAGTCACGTCGCTAGATGCACGGCTCCACAGAACTGAGTCAGCATGGCAAGTGCAAGGGTCTGAGTTCAAACTCCAGTACTTCTAAAAACAAAGCAAAACAAAAAGTACGGATGAACACCATGGAAAGAAGAACATCAACTGGCCAAAAAATCCTGTAGGTAGTGTGAACAGAAAATGCAGGACTGCAGCATCTTATAGTTTGTTTTTTTGATATATGACTTAAAACGGGGTTTAGACTGCATTCAGGATGCGGCAACATTCGCGATGTCTTACCTTTCGCACAAGACCTTCTACCGTGGGTGATAACGTTTGAAATTTGAGTGCAACATCTGACCCTGGATGAAGTAAGGCTTGTGTCTGGTCTTGGCACCGGATCACCCCAGTACCAGGTGATTATATCCATTAACTGGGCTTTAATCTGAACCAGGTGCTCAGCCATCATCACGTTGTGGTCCCTTCCTTAGTCTGAGCTCTACCTGAGCATTTCTCTAAAAGAGAAGCAGCAGGATGGAATTGCATTGCTTTCAAAAATAATGGTAATTAGTGGTCCTGCTCCCAGGCTGTCCTCTCCTCTCGCTCACTTTCCACAGCCATAGAACTGATCTTCCCCCCGACTCCTTGGAAAGCTGCGGAATATACGGGACCTCAGGATGCAAATGACAAGGTAACGATATTCGAAGGCCCCCAAATTCTGAGTGCTCTATTCATTAACACGAGGACAGACATCCCAACAAAGATAAACACACAGCTTCTCTCAGAAGCAACTCCTGCGTTCATCCTAGCGTTCTCCAAAATGGTAATATCCCAGCAGAGAATGGGAGGAACAAGACCAGTCAGCCTGAAAACCAGAGAAGGATCCGTCTAGGGGTGAGAAAGGCTAAGACAGCAAACATATGGAAGAGTTTTCAGCTACAGAGGAAGGAAACCAAATGCAGGGGCTATTATTTCAATTTTATTCAGTTTTCAGCCTTAAGAGATGCCCAGGAAATACTTTATGCTAATTCCCTTTTCTTAAAAAGCTGAAAAATCTTTCAAAATAAGAGAAAAGTAAATGTGGCTTAGAAATGGTTTTTCCCCTTTTCCCTCAAAATAAATTGCATTAAAAAATTTAGGCTTTAACTAGCTCAAAGCCACTACCTAAGTAGACAATTTCTCTAAAATAATCAGAACATATTTGCTTTGTAGAAATCCTCTAGAAGTTAACTACTGCATGAAAGCATTCTACAGAACACTGGGGTCATTCACTGTAAACATTCTGGGAACAGAGTGCAGACGATCTACTACACTAGAGCACTTGTGCTTTTATTAATTTCTACAGTGCTTCTTAGCCTATTTTTACCCTAGAATTTTCATTGGGATAAACATCTTTAACATTCTTGAGCAAAAGTATTCCACACTCCTCTTGAGGAAAGCCAATCAACGTAATAGTTTAAAAAAAAAAATCTCAGGCAAACACCACCATCTCTGCATACACAAGTAGAAGTTAGTGTGCATGTGTGTGTATGTGTGTGTGTGTTCACATGTGATGAAAGCAGGGCACATTTTAAAGCAAACTTCAATTGTCCTAAAAGCTAAAAGAATGATATAAAAAACAAAGTCCAATTAAAGGTGATAATTAAAATACTTTTATCTACCTCCCTAAGTTTGGCAATGGTAACAACTTTTCATACACAGGATTGCCTGCTAAAAATTATCCCAACAGTCTTCTTCTCCTCAAAACTCATGTTATTAGAACTAAGTGCTCCCGTGACTATCCATCCTTCAGGATCACAACGCCGCTATATGATTTGCCACCGTCAGGAAGTAACTAGATCACCATCTCACGTGGTAAGGAGAATTGGACTTCTCACAGTCTCTTGGCTCCCAAGTCTGTTGTACCTTCCCAAACGCTTGGGGTGTCAGAGTAAATCCTCCAGCGTTCAGTAAAGAAGCCCATCAATCCCCGTAACAAGCCTCATTGGCGTGGGCGCGGGAGCGACGCGGCAGAAGCACCAGTGGAAAGAAAGCCTTTTGGATGCCACTGGACACCACTGCGATGAGACCTTAGGAGGCGAGAAGTGTGTTCAGCTGCGCCCCCAGGTATCATCAAACCCAGCTACAAGTACTTAAAAAGGTGAATAAGGGGCCAGATTTAAACTTCAGTAGACTTTACCTAGAAGTCAGGAGTTCTGGCTCATTTGACACCTTTGCGTAGCTCAGTACCTTAGGACATGGCTTCCTACCAGGAAGTGTGAGGCTGGGATGGAGGAGCCATTCCGTGTATGATCGGAAGTTTCTCTCACACTGTCTGCCTCATTCACTTGCCCTGCTATTTTTCTCACCATTAGGCATTTACATTGTATACAGCCTTAGGGGATACAGGACTCGACAATTAATTTAGTTTTGTGCAGGTAGAATAGTTTAGGCAACTTTTAGTGAAAGGAGGTACTTCCGCTGGCAAGACAGTCCCCAGTCTTCCATGTCTTAATCACTTCTAGACCTTTATGCCTATGAAGAGGAAGTGTATGTGTTCCCATGGGACTCCACATGCTCCATCTTTATGCTTTCTGTGCTGCCATATAATAACCTCGTAACGTAGTTGCTTCCCACCTGTTTGTCTACCGCCCCTACTCTCTAATGGATCTTGAAAGGAGACTAGGGAAGGCTTTTGCAAGAAAGATAAGGCCTGGGCTGCTTTCGGGGCGAAGGGGACAGACCTTGGGAATGCACGTGGGCCTCAATGAGGTTATAGTGATGCGTCTGAAGCCCAAGAGAGAATGAACAATTCGGAGAGGTAGAATGGTCCCTTCGCTGAATAAACAGCGAGGGCCCGTCCAAGTTTCTGAGCTGCAGTGTGAAATGATCAGGACGGGATAAGGTGTTCTGAGCAAGAGGAACCCAGGAGGAAAGAAAATTTCCAGAGGATCGAGCATTTGTGTCCCATGTTTGTGAGGCGTGTTTTTTTTTCCCCTGTGATTTTATTTTAGCCTGCTAGCTGTCTGAAGAGATTGCCAGGGCTCCCATTTTACAGAGGGGAAGAGCTCACACACAGTTGGTTGTGTAAATTGCCACACTCTCTACTGCAGTATCCCTACTTGACTCCTCATTATAAGAGGGGTGCCCGAAGATCATTTGGAGATGGCTTGGCATTTGACACTCAAAACCCAAACATGTTTGTTGTGTGGTATAGACAAAGATGAAGATCCAGCCATGCTAACAGATGGAAGATGGGCGAAGCCACTGCTAATCACCCTGGCCCTGCTTGACGCTGGGCTCACTTGCTTTGTCTTCCACTCATTGGAAAATAGTTCCGAAGAGGCAGAATAGAATAATAAAGGCCTGCAGTGCCAAGAATAGATGAAGAGGCCAGCCAAATCGAAACCAGAGAAGTAGCGCCACATAGCATCGGGAAGGACTTTTCTAAGGGGTGCCACCACCAGAATTTCCTGAGTCTAAGAATTGTTCTGGGGACACAGAAATCTGGTGAGACCAGAACTATTGGTCCACCCAACCAGGAAACCAGAGGAAAGAGTTACACATCCCTCAGTGGGGAAGGGCAAGTGCCGGCCCTCTTGAGGAAATAAATACGGTTACATCTAGGCAACAACATTCCTAACGTTGTGGCAGGCAGCTGAATCCTCTGCAGAACTTAATGAAACACAGCATGTTGGACTCCGCCTCCAGAGTTTCTGATTTAATAGTTGTGGGGGGAACAGCGTTTGCATTTCTAACCGTTGTTGCTGCCGCCGGTGGTGGTGGGGATCCGGAATCACGCTGGGAAGCCACGGCTCTCAATTCTCAAGTACTTGTGCAGGCTTCAACTGATTTTTAATTTTTATTTTTATTTTGTTGCTGACAGGGTAGGCAGAGACCACTGGGAAGGCCTGGGAGTGACTCCTGGCTTATAGAATTTCCGTCTCAGACCAAGGAAGAAACAAAAGTGTCATGGCAAACATGACATGGCAAACACTCACTTAGGGTGTCAGTATAGTCTCGCAACCCACTTCTAGGCCACGAGGTTCTGTACGCAGTGAATGCTACCCCGGTGCTGCAACATTTGTGAAGGAAGTCCTTCCGTCTAGACAGAACCAGAAAAGTTGGACCCTTTCCCATCACGTGCTACGTGGTACTTATCTTGTGATCCTGAGAAAATGATCTGTACTTCCTGTAAGTCCTTTTCTAGAAGCCATCCTGTTCTGCTGTGTACAGAGCTGCCTGCCTATGCAAAGGGAGCTATTTGCTTATAATTAACCATTTCCCAAATGTGATCCGGTCTTTATCCAGCAGGCTCTGGGCGAAGGCAGGGGTTGGTAGCATTAACTTTTAGGCTTAGCGTAGAGGATGCCAGTTGGGTACAGGCTACCAACTTTTACAAAAGAGATTAGAGGGGGAGAAAGCCTTCGTGTTTTATGTATTCTGGATCGCTTACCAAGTGCTTTCATAGGTCATGTTTCAGTTAATCCTTAGAAAAAAATCCTCTGCCTGTTTTTCATGTTTTATAGATGAAGAAGATAAAGTACTGCACCCTAGGACTGTCCGCCCCGCGGTAGGACCCCCTCCTCACTCGGCCTCATTGTCTGTCTGCCAGTCATCAAGGCGGAAATTCAAACCGCCGCACGCTTTTCTACGGACATCATGAAACACACAGACTCCTTTCATGGGAATGTCAAGCCCGTGATTACTCAGGTCCTGGCTGGCATTTCACACTCACAGCCGACAGTGAGTGTCACCTTCTCCATAGCTTTTCAACCACTTTCGGTCACAAATCATATGCACATGTCCATTTGCTCTAATCAAGTGGCGAGCGCTGGCGGACAGTCCTGACTTGCTTCCACTTTCCCTGAGGTCTGAGAACAATGTCCGCACTCAGCAGGGGCTCGGGGAGCACTGGCTGAGCACTATGAAAGAAAGACTTTGCATTCGCAGATTCATAAGCACTAAGGAGAGCGGGGTATGGTTTACTTTCCTATTGCCACTGGAGCAAATGGTGACAAGCTCGGTGGCTTAGCCAGTCGCCCGTGGCTCAGGCCTGTGATCCTGGCTACTCAGGAGGCTGAGAGGTGAGGATCGCAGATCAAAGCCAGCCCAGGCAGGGAGGTCTGTAAGACTTCCGTCTCCAGTTAACCGCCCAAAACTGGAAGGGGAACTGTAGCTCAAATACTAGAGTGCCAGCCTTGAGCACAAAAGCTCAGGAACAGTGCCCAGGCCCTGAGTTCAAGCCCCAGGACCAGCAGACACACACACACACACACACACACACACACACACACATCATTTATTATCTACAGTGCAGAGGTCAGAAACTTGCCAACAGTTTCATAGGGATACAGGCAAGGATGCCCCACCTTCTGGAGATGATAGGGAATCATCCATCTCCTTCCTTTTGCCAGCTTCCATCCATATTCCTTGCCTCACGTCCTCTTCTCCATCATCAAAGACACAGTGCAGACCCAGATCATCTCATCTGCTCCCCCTTTCCTACTTTTAATGATCCTATGACTACATTCAGCCTTCTTGGAGTTGTGTTAGATGATTAGCTATCTTTATTTCACCTTCAACCTCAACCTCCCTCTGCCATGTAGCATAATACCTGTACAGGTTTCAGAGAATGGTAGGTGGACATCTGAGAGAGGACATTATTCTGCCTCCCATACTGAACCAGAGAGGAAAAGTAGAAGGGATGAAGGAATTGGTAACACACACACACACACACACACACACACACACACACACACACAGAGAGAGAGAGAGAGAGAGAGAGACAGAGACAGAGACAGAGACAGAGACAGAGAGAAAGAAACTCACCAAAGCACCTGCATAAGAGCTTAAGAAATATCAAGGAGCTGGGAATATGGCCTAGCGGTAGAGTGCTTGTCTCGTATACATGAAGCCCTGGGTTCGATTCCCCAGCACCACATATATAGAAAACAGCCTGAGGTGGCACTGTGGCTCAAGTGGCAGAGTGCTAGCCTTGAACAAAAAGAAGCCAGGGACAGTGCTCAGGCCCTGAGTTCAAGGCCCAGGACTGGCAAAAAAAAAAAAAAAAAGAAATATCTGACTCCATTTTAAGGGCATTATGTATGTTATGTGTATATTTTTTATCTATGGTATTTATAATAACTATATTTTCAGATTGGGAAACAGGCAAAGAGAAATTATATAACTTGCTTATGAGCCACGGAAGGGAGAAATACCAGAGCCAGGATGATGCTGTTCTTGCTACCCAGGGGCCCAGCCTCCTGCAAAACATGTCAGCCATTCACGTTGGTGCATTTTTGTAGGCCCTCCTTTTGTAATTCCCAGACCAGACCTGCTTTCCCATACAATGAGACATAGAGTAAAATGAAACCTGGAAAACCTTCCAGCAGGTAACTCTTAGGGGATTTGTTTTTCCCTTTATTCTTGTTGTGCGAGGAGACAGATGATAATTAAAATGTCAGAGCCCTTCATGCTTCCCTGATCAAGATAACTACTTTACCACAGGTGATGGAAAGAAAAGGAGGAACATGTCTGCTGGGTGGGGAGGGATAAGTAACGATTCCGAGATAGGACAAAGCTGGGAAAACTGATCCCTCTCCGCTCAAGGGAGAATGGATTGCAGCTCCAGCTGAACTAGGGCAAGAACAGTGTCTTCAGGGAGCTTCCTACCCTACCTCTTTCCCCCCACCTCCATCCTTAGCGGCTCCACAAGAGCCACTTCCCTAAGGATCTGCCCAACAGCTTGCTAATTCTATCCAATCTCTCCAATTCACTTAATTCCCAGTTTCAGTAACCAAAGTAGCAGCTGTCAAATCAGCAGCTGTGCTCTTTGTCTCTATAGCTCTACTTCTCCTCTTTTCCACTCCAAGTTAATGAAGTGGATCACATATAACTTTCTCAGGGAAGGAAAGGAATAAAAGTCCTGGTTGTAAAATGAGAAGGAGTAGGAAAGGGTTAGGACGACGGGAGACAATGATAAAACGGTTCCTTGCCCTCCGAGTCCTGGTTCTACACCGAACTATCCTGTCCACACCTGTGTGCTTTCTGCAGTTTAGTTCTCCAATTCACCTTGGTAACATACAATTTTGAAAAAGATCTAATCTGGTTTGGACTGGTTCACAGTCGACTAACACACTACTCGTAGGTGAGCGCGTGCTGTGTTGCCCTCAGACCTGACTGCAGGAATCCCTGGCCAGTCCGGCCTTCCACCTGCTCGGCGGGCGCCACGCATGGTGAGAGGCGATGGCAAGCGGGTATCAAAAGTCCTACAAGCTTTCACTTTCTGTTTTTATCTCAGTGGTTAAGTAAAACTGTCCAAGAGGCGTCAGTGAGAAAGTGTGTTCGACAGCAGTTCTACCTGGTAAGTTTTGAGGGGACAAGTGTTGTAGGCAGTGGAAACAAGACCGAGTTGGAAGCACGAGTGGTTGGCCATGTTGATTCCTGTGGGCTGTTGAGGGCTGTGCTCTCACTCTGGGTGAAGTGGCAGGGGGACTTTAGGATTGTGGTGCAATCCAAGGTGCGGTAATAGAGAGAGGCAAGGAGAGCCCAACGCAATCATTCAGAAGAGAGATAATGTAGGTTCTGGATGAGTGTGGCCAATACTACAAAGATAAAAAGAGTTCAGAGTCGGTGCATGAGAGAAAAGGGTTTGAGGAAAAGAAGCAACAGGGGTGGCTCCGTGTCGTGTTTGGGGGCGTGAACAGGGGGTGGAATTGCCACCACGGAGCAGGGGGCACAGAACGTGAAGTAGGCTTGCTAAGGTAAAACATCAAGCGCTTAAGTTCCACCATATTGAGAGAGAAGTCTCCAGTAGCCCTTCAGAAGTCAGAGCTGCTCGAAGCGCTTGGACGTCCAGGTCTGGGATCGGGGACGTGCGCGTTGGAAAGGCAGGTGGGGAAACTGTCAGTGTTTTAATCTACGAGCTTCAGTGAAACCAGCAGAGGAGTAAATTTAGAGAGAAAAATGAAGGGCTGGGGAAAGAGAGGGACCCTGAAAGAGGAGTAGAGGAGTACAATGGAGACCAAGAGAATGCGGTGCCCTGAAAGCCAAGAGAAGAACGTGTTGCAAGCAAGGAATCAGGCAGCGTGCCAAGCTTCACTTTCTGCATCTGCTCAGCTGAACTATTCATGCTCAAGGAGGTTATTGCGTCGACTATAAATGAGTTAATCTGTTTAATAAATATGTACTAAGTGTAGTCACTGTACAGGTACTTGAACTGGAGTAACATATAGTCCCTAGCTCCAGCAGGAAATTACATATTTGTAAAACACTAGCCCAACGCCTGACCCCAGAAAGTGCTCAATAGATAATTCTTGGCTCAGCATAGTAATTGCGGCTGCATGGCGTTTGTGGATTCACTCTCCTGTGCTTCTGGAGACCAATTAAAATTACTTAGTGCTCATTAGTTCATATGGGTAAGCAAGGGAATCTTTTCTTTCCCTACCACCCAACCATTTCAGTACAGTGCTGTTATTAGCATAGAATGCATGGATTCCGTTCTTGGTTATGGAATAAGGAAGGTCCACTTTGGGATTTGGTAACAAGTTGACCTGAGAATCCTCAGAGCATGAGGCCAGTCATACTTCGAGATACAACCTAGTCCCGAACCCCTCCCTCCCGAGTGTGGAAGGAAGGAATAAAACAAAAGGCAATTTCGAAAAGAAGAGCAGGGCGGATGATAAACACAGAGCCATGCCCGCTGTTTTCACATGTCTAATGGAACCGATGTAGAGTGTCCTTTGATCTATGTTCCCAGAATGCACACATGGTTTTACAAACCACACTACTTACAACGTTACTTTCCTCCAAATCACTCGTCTATCCTCACTGATTCACTTCAAGTCTTCCATTAGCCCAGAGGCTGGAAGGGCGCTTGTCCTCCCTTCCTTCTCTCCAAACCTCCTGCTTATAGGCAAAATCGGACACCAGGGCGTCCACGTCACCGAGGTAACCCCAAGCCCAGGAGCTCGAGTGACCATCCCTGAGGATGGCACAGGGGACCACGGCTCCAAGCAGCCCAGGTGGAACAGCCCCCCCGCCCCCCCCCCAGCCGTGTTCGCTCTCCCCTGATGTCCTTTGACCCATCCCAGCAGCTGCCCAGGGAGGCTCCTTAAGCCTGCTGTTTGCTTCTCGACTGTGGGTGACCATTGCCCCCCCACAGTCCAGATTCTCCGAGTGCCTTTGTTTTGATCTACAAAAATTCTGCTGACTTTCTTTTGGGCCTTGTCATGTTAACAAAAACAAATGTAATAATATGCACTTGAAAGGGCTCACATGTCTTGATATTTTAATAAGCTTTTGATTCTATAGGGACCTCCGAGGCTTTTAAAAGTTTAAAGTTAATAAAGAGAGTGGGAGAAAAAAATATGAATTGTTTTTAATTATTATACAGGATTAACCAAGCCAGTTGTGTATCATTAGACAGTAGCTACCTTGCACAGTAGAGGCAGTAAATAGGCCCACAGGGGGGCAGCCAGAAGGCTGAGGTGTTTACAAGGCACTGGAGATGTTTTCGCCAAGCACATAATCCCCAGTGCTGTGACTATTGCTTTTATAATGGATGTGTTCATTACAACCAGAGACTAATATGTGTATCCATCATCTTTCCAGCACAGATGACTCTGAAGCAAGGGGACGGCGGGGGAGAGAGTGCAGTAGACTTTGGTGGTGAGATTATTAAGAAAGCCCACTTCGAATGCAGCTCTTTTGGCGGTTTCATTCTGGTTGCCATCGCTGAGAGGAATGGGAAGACAAAGTTAAATAAACAATGGCCGAAGGAGTGATGATTAAGGTATTCCTAAGGAGGCTGTTCCTCGGCATTCCTCCCACAACGGGAAGGGGTGCTCGGGCTTTGCGAGGGCCTCGTTTCGGGCCGTACGGAATCTGTTTATTAAGTCAACCTTTACGGATGGCTGCCATGCGCCAGACATGGTCATAGGCAACCGAGACGACATAATGATGGGGAAAGACCACACTCTTCTCCAGTGTTCTCAAACCAGCACATTTCTCCAGGCCCCTGGGCAGCGTGCACCTGCTGGGACCCGCCTCCGAACGTTCTAGAAACAAGGGAGTATTGCCAGGCATTTGTGTGTCAAGTGCTTCAGTTACTCTGATGGTTTCTAGCTAAATGGGACACTAAAACACAACAACCACAGAAGAAGGTGACACGTGCTAGGAAAGGGAAGTTTTTTGATGCCTCTAGCTTCCAATCTCCTGTTTTTGTAATGGAGATAATAATACTTATTCTGTTTGTATTTTGGGGTTGTTTTGAATCTTAGGTCCGATTCCTCAGGAAGTGGATTCTGAAAAGGACCTTTCGGGATAAACCACTGTTGAGCACGGAAATGAATCAGCCATTGGCTACCTCCACAGGAGGGTGCGATTTCCGGGGAAGCAGCCAGGCCCAGCCCCGAGCCCCGATCCAGTAGACTGCTGACAGCAGCGCCTCCACTCATCCTGGAGCTCGGGAGGGGGGCCCCCCTCCTGAAAAGGCCCGGGAGTGCCACACCACCGCCGGTGACACCATAGCATCCTACAGACTTAGATGTTGAAATGGAACCGGAAATACCCTCCCAAGACAAGAAGGGATTGATTTTATGGACTCCCCAGTAAACAATAAGGCGCTCTTGACATTTGGATTCTACTCATTGTGTGTGTGCGAAAATCAAACGTCACCCTGTGATTCTCAATGCAGACCGGACTGAGCACAATGGCTGGTGCTAAGTCCGCCCAGGAAAAATGGCTCCTTCTCGTTTTCCGTGCAAAACCGCTCTTCCCCTAGAGCCCCTATGTGTTTCCTCAAAAATGTTCCTGCTTGGTTTGAGAAGGCTAAGTTCCAGGGGGAAAATAACCAGCATTTGACATGAGTCATAAAGGAGTGTAGCTCTCCTGCTATAAGCTGTAAACAGCACGGAAGATCCACTTGCCATCACACTGAAGCCACCAACGCTGTGGTGATCTTTTTATTAAGATCAAGGATGAGCTGATGGAGTCGTCTGAGACAATGAAACAAAGAGCATGAGCATTGTTCACATCTCTGAAGGGGTTAATTTAAATGACCTGTGCTAATCCTCTGGCCCTAACACTCCATGGTTGATTCTTCAAACCTGTTATCTTGGGGGCAAGAGTATTAGGTTTCCTTCCAGACAAGAACAGACAATACACAGAGACCTCTAAATACACGTATATTTTGCTAACACGGAAGCTTTATGGAATCTGGTTTTAAGCTGTGTCGTTGGAAGGAGGCAGTTTTTTCCTCCTTCCATCTTCTCCCTTTCCTCCTTGTATAACTCTGTGTAGTTCAATTAGGGTTATGCACAATAGCAGGGGTTGGGGGTGCAAATAGAAAGATACTTCCAATAAGAAAAAAAAAACAAATGGTTGAAAATTGGCTAAAACATTTGAGGCTCTCTTCTATTGTCTTGGCTAAATACATGCAACACTTTATCCTGAAGACATGTTTATTCATGTTTCTGTTTTAGTCAAACACTCAAGATGAGAAATATCAATTATAGTCTTCTTTTTCAATTTTACATTTATTTAAAGAATCATCTCTCATCAAGCCTCTCTATCTGTAGGCATGTTCAAGAATATTTTAAACAAGGAATGTTCCATGTAGGCTAGAACTTCTTGTTTTTGGAATTGAAACAGAGAGCTGGTTTGATTCAAATCAACTAGGCTAACACACAAATCGGCAGGGCTATTCTCGGAATTCTAGAATGCTGACAGTGAGCCTGGATGGCAATTGGGAAATGAGTTTTCAATATACTTACTTGCAAACTATGGTGATTAGGACTTTGAGCTTCTACCGTAGGCGATTGCGATGGGCAGATAAACAAGCTGGTATTTGTATGATGACAGATTTGTGCATCATATTCTCCCCTCTGGGACTGGAGATGATGGGACCATCCGGAGAATCTGCCAATCCTGCCAACTAGGCTAGTTTTGGAACCTAAAAGGAGGCTTGGGAAAATGAGGGACCTACCAGAATTTGGGGACTAGGAAGAAAAATAATGAAACAGTCAAAGATGAAAGATGAAAGAGTTGCTTTGGAGCAGAACTGGCTAGGAGGAACGTTAACAGTCGGCCTTGATCGTTGGGTGCAGGAAGTTCCACCCAGAGCCCTTCTCCCCAGGTAAACCTGGGAGGTGCGAGAGGAGATGTTTAAAGAGACTAAACCCTGAGCCAGGCACGGGGGACAGAAGGGACTTCCGCATAACCAGGGGGCGCTGAGCACACTCAAGGCATTTCAATGTTGACGTTGAATTCAACTTTAGGAAATAGTTTCTACTGTCGGCAACAGTTCTAGGCCGACCCACTGGGGCAGAGCACATCATCCGACAAGACACTTTCATTTCTAATTTCTTGAACTTTGTGGAAAGACCTTCCTGAATTCTCTGCAACTCTCCGTGGTGTTTACTAAGTGGGAGAACCTATGCGCTCCACCGCCATGGCTCACTCCATCCCCTCGCTTCTCCACATCAATCCCGAACACATTGAATACGATGAGTCCCCCGACGGAGCCCAAATGCTCCACCCGGTGAAGCCCTTCCACTCGCGGAGGGAGACGAACCCGCGGATCCCTGCCGCTTAGCTCGTTTTTGCAAAACCCTCCCGCCTTTGGCTGCTCCTGCCCAGCGCCCCAATGCATCTCCTGCACCCGGGGTCCTTCCTGCCTCACACCGCACAGCTACCGCCCCGGAGCCTGGGGCCTCGGAGGGGTGCCAGGGGCGAGGGCTCACACCAGCCCCTGATGGAGGGCCAGACAGACGAACAAGGGAAGGAAAGATGGAAAACCATATTGTTCTTGTTGAAAACCCAGTGGCACTGCCATTTTCCGATTCCATTGAGAAGTGTCAGCGTTCCTTCCCGCCTGGCAGAGGCAGAGTTGGCCAGGTGTCTCCACACCGAGTGGGTTCTCGCAGTTGGGCTGCGTGTGTGTCATCAAGCTAAAGAAGGAGCCAGTTCAGTCCGCCACCCCCCCCCCCTTGCTTCTGCCGGCCAGACACACTTCCCCATATGACAGTCTTATAAATAGGTGCTAAGCAGCTGGGCTTCCTCTCACCTCCTGACTCTGTCACATTCCCCCACCAGAAGCCCCTGACAGCCATGCAGCTGGGGCCTCCCCCTTTCCCGTCTCCGCCTCAGCCACGTCCACCATAACTATTCAGGCAGTGACTCCATGGGGGAAAGGGCCAAGGAAAGTTGGGGGCTGGCATTGACCCCTAAAGCAAGCCGCCACCCAACCAAACATGAGGACGGGAGATCGGGAGACGCTGTTGTAAGACACCAGACAGTCTAGAGTAAGGGAGCCAGATGGCTGACCCAGCAGAAAATCCCAGAATCATTCTGGAGTGAGTCAAATATTATAAATATACCAGGGTTCTGCTACAGCTCTCTCTATAAGTACATATCCGAGAGTAGGTTTGGGGCGAATAAATACAGGGAAAATGCATTGTTATTAACTTTTCCAAAGTACTAACAATGGGTTTAGTGTTCAAATAAGGATAGGACTTAGAAATAAGGAAAGTATATGAAGAAAAATAAGATTTGGAAGTCAATATTTAGTAAGGAGAAATTAAAAGGGAAGTCATGTTTTCTTCCTAAATATATTGGCATTTATGGAAAGAGGGACTTGTTTATAGAATATCAGAACTGCAGGAATGGTTAGAGTCCAATTTATTTTTCCAGAAATTCATTGCTGCTGGGTAGTAGAGATGGAAAAAGGCCGTTATCCCCTGCCATGATCAGTCCCAATACTGGTGACAGAGTCAGGTAAGTAGAGGCCATTAGGCTTTGTAGAAGTTGTAGAAGTCAATCCACTTTTGGCAGGAAAAAAAGCCATAGTAGTATATAGAAAGTATGCATATAGGACAATATAGGTGACTCTATAGTGGAAGGCCACAGGGAAAGCAGGTAGTTTCCAGAAAGTTCTGGAAACAGTGAATGGATCTACCAAGTCACAGAATAGAAGGTTAGAACGGATTCAAGTGGGCTGGAGTAAAGGACGCCATCATGGGAAGATATTAGAAATGAAGCCATTGGATAAAGGATGTGGTAGCCACAGGTTCTTGATGAGATTACAGGTCTTGGTTATTACCTAAGAAACCATGTACTTTGGTTTATCTCGGTAGGCTAATCTACATGGTTAAACCTATCACAACTTAAGTCTCCTATAAAGAAAAAGTTACTCTTGAACCATGACACCATCAAGACAATATTCCAATACACTTATATATTTCATAGAAATCCATAATCGTGACTGTGCCCAAGGACTCTTTTCAAACTACACACAGATGCTAGCCCGGCTCTGTAAGACCTGGCTTCCCTTCTGGTTAATACACACTGAAAGACCATCGGACTATTTCAGGGGCAGTGCTAAGGCTGAGGGCAGAAGATACAGATCATGAAGTTGTGTCTTCCTTTAGGCTGAGATTAGACTTGACTCCTGGGGTGGATTTATTTCTTGGGGACTGAAAAGAACCCCACAGGGGACCAGGTATATATGGCTGGGCCAGAGGTAGATAATGCTTTTTCCTGATATCAGTTAAGTTCTCATCATTTCTGAGTAGCCTTCCCTGGTCCTTGATTATATTTTCTCCTAACACCTGCCCAACATTGCCTCAGACACTCATGAAATAACCGTTTCTTGACAGATTGTAGGAACTATGTCCATAAAGTCGTCTCTGTATTACAGTCAATCTCCAACACTCAATTATCAAGTAAATAATATTCATGGGTCCAATCGTAGGATGAGTCAACACAGAACCAGAGGATTGAATAACTGATCAAATGCTACTGAGTAGTGGTACTAGTAGTCAAACTCCAGTAGCCAATTCCAAAAATCTACCTTTTCCTACCTTTGCACGGGATAGAAAAAGCCACAGAATGGGCCTAGGTGCTAGAAGAGAGAAGCAGCAGAATGGCCAAAAGCAGGGGAGGCAGAGAACGTGGTAGAGATGTGAGAGGGAGTGGGGAGGGAGAATTGGGAGATCCCGTCTCCTGTTCGGGGGTAAGGGATCCCGATTTCTGGTCTCACTGCTTGATCACCTCCAAGTCCACTGTTTAGAGAATATCTTAGCAAGTGAGCAAGGCTGGTCGTCCTTCAAAGATGCTGGCTCCTCACTGGACATGATCTTGCTTCAACATTTCCTGCTGAAGTCCAGCTGGGGAATATCTTCTTGGGCATCTCCAGTAACAGGTCCTTCCAGAACTTTCCTTCAGCTTGTTGCTGTCACCTCGACCTAGGCTTCCCTTGGGAGCTTCTGCACACGAGGAGAGCTAAGTGACATCCCAGCTAAGCAGGCATCTGAGGGCACAGGGGTCCTATAAATTTCAAGTTGCCACATAAACTAAGACTGCTACTACCCGCTTAAATCAGGAGCAGCCTGTGATTTAAATGATGCCTTGACAGTCGGGTTCTTTATCTAAAAGACATTTCAGTGCCAAGTAGACAGTATGTTGTAATGTCCCAAAAGTCAACCTGGCTTCCTCGGTATGATTTTCTGAAATGAACTGTGCTCAGCACTCTAAATGTATTCTTTCATTTCACCATCTCCGGATCCAGTGAGCAGCTATTATTTGTTTCCACAGATGAAGACACAGAGTCTTGGAGCAGTGGAGGGCTCTTACTTGTTGTCACCTGGGGAACGGATGATGGAACTGGAATAAGAGCCTAGCTCTTTCTGGATGTAGAGCCACAAACCTTGGCAAGCAGACTGTCCTGAACTAATAAATACCCTGGTGTAGTCACACACACACACACACACACACACACGCACACACACACACACACACACACACTTCACATACCCTGGGCTCTTGAGAATGAGTTATTTTAATACTCAAATACATTACCAAAAATATTAAGAAGAGTTAATGTGAGGATTTCTTGCTTAGCCAACAACTTGATTGTACAATGATGTTATTATTATAGTATTGGCATTATTATTTTTACTATAGAAGCTTAGAAATAGGTATAGGAAGCTTATGTTTACCTGCAGTTCTATCACAGGGAGGCCTAATCTTTATCTCCCTATGCCAAGCTCCAGGACAAAAATGAGAAGTAATGTTGTTTGAATTCCTTTATTTGAGGATTTTTTTTTTAGTGATCATAGCTGAAAAACAGCCTTTGTCTAAAAAATTAAATGTGACAAGAAATTAATCCACATCGTGATCTAATTATTTTTAGAATTATGAGAAAAATGTAAGGTGTCTCAACTAGTTAATTTTGAAAAGTGTCTATGGAAGTTAACTTTCATTATCTTTCATACCGGCTTTAGTTTTCTTGCCTTCTTTGGATAGCATTGACGTTGCTATTATTGCCACATAAAGTTACTAGCATGCAAGGTAAAGTTTCTTTTAAATCCTGACTTTAAAGAACCTGTTACATGGGATCATTTGGACTAGTCCAAAGTGAAGTCATGAAATTCATGAGATAGGGTACATGCATTTGTCAGATGCCAGGCCATTTTCTTAATGATTTTTATATTTCTGAAAGTTTGGCTGTTCAACAAGAAAAAATATCAACCAGATGAGATTCTTTGTGATATATTGAAAGCAATTATCATTCTGACCCTCAAAAATCAGACTAGAAGACCAAAAAATAGTGGAAGATTAGTTAACTGGGAATGGAATTAGTTAACTGAGTTAAAAAGTAATCAAATTGGGGGAAACGAATTCCCAATTGTGATACTTTCAGAATGAATATTTTGGACATGCTGAGGTTTTTCCCTCTGTTCCCAACTGTCTTGCCAAGTTGGGTACTTGTATTGGAGTTGGTCTTCGGAGAAAAGGTGTTAAATCCAGAAGGGACCAAAGAAACTCAAGAAAACAATAGCAAGAGAAGACTGTCCAGTCATTTACTCTTAGGGAAAGGCTATTCATTATACCATTTAATGGAGAGCAAATCACCATTGAATTACAAGCCTCTCACCAAAATTAGCAGAAATTCCATGGAGAGTGAGGGGAAAGAGACAGAAAGAAAACATTTGGTCTTAACAAGAGTGGGTGCCACAGTGAGGCCCGAAGGAAAAAGCTCCTTACAGGGAGACAGGAAAATGAGGAAATGCTCATCTTCACTTACCCAGGGATACTATAGGCCCCTGGTCCAGATTCTAAACTCTATAGCAAATGGCTCTCGATTAAACTTCAACCTCACAAATAACTTCTTTAAATCCTGAAGTGGAAAAGCTGATAAAGACCATGGAGTCCTAAGTTCAAGCCTCAGTATTGATGCACACACCACACACAAGCTAAAAATTGATATTTTAACATTATAATTTACATTTTGCATTTTAATTTTGAAATATGTTGAGTATCTGAAAAGAAAAATGTGTTCAAATAGAGCACAAAATTTACCATCTTAATGATTTGTGAAATATATATTAGTGCAGTGTTTTAACTGAATGCCCTGATTCTTCAACAGATATCTAGAACATTTTTATCTTATAAAACTGATGTTCAACAGGCTTTGAACCATAGCTTGACCTCTCCCCCAAACTCCTGGCAATTATCATTCTGCTTCCCATGGAAAAGAAATTGTTTCCGAAAATATAAGACAATTTCAATTTTGTTAAGGTTTAATTTAATATTTATGAAAATAAATCCAACTTTTGTAGCTATTTGAGTATAATTGTATCTTAATAGTTTAACACTTGAGGCAAAACTCTCAGTAGTATACACATGATATGAAAAAGTATTGAATATGAAATCTTAACCGGTGATTTTGTTAAAATAAAGAAAAAATTACAGAATCTCTGATAGTTTATGAATTATGTATGTCTTTATTTTATTACTCATTCAAACATCTCCAGCTCTTCAGCAGAATACCCAGACATATGCAATAACAATTAATTCAGTCATAGTTGATATCTTGCCAACTTTAAGTCATAGAAAGGCCATAATTTTACTCTTAGTTTTCAATTTTTGTCTCTATGCAGTGTAATTGTCAAGGAAGGAAAACAGAGCATATTTTGTTTGACAGTTTATTAGCTTTAAACATTTAAGCATATGGTGCGTGGGCCTCTATTTGTACGCATGTCCTTGCTTCCAAAATATAAGCATGCCTGACTGCAATTGTGTCTGTACTTAACTGTCTTCAGCATGTTACCATCATTTTTGAGGAGGAAATTACTTATTTTGCTTATCATTTTACCTTGGGTGTTTGGTATAATCCGGATAGTTGATCTTTCAAAATTGTTGGACATCACTGAAGTCACCTCCATTAATGACACCTAGCTAAACTGATATGCAAGCCATGGCTCTGGAATGAAGAGACATGAAGATGATAAGATATAGTCTCTCGTCATTTAGTTTGGGAAGCAGATAGGTACATATAGGTACATATAGGCACATATTAGGTGCTATAGACAGTAAGTCTTGCAAAATCTTAATAGGAGGACCTAGTTTTCAGGGTCATTGTGAAGACTAGAAAACCCAATTTTTGTGAGGCTCTAGGCACAGGGCTTACATAGAAGATCCACCCAATTAGTGACGGGTGGTGGTGGTGATACAGGTATTTCTAGTTGCAATAATAGCAGTGGTGGTGGTCATTCTAGCAGTTGTCATAGTAGCTGGTGTAGAAGTTCAGTACTGAACCGTCTTCATGTGCTCAGATGGTCAGGGAAGGCATCATAAAGGAAAGCAGATGGCTATGTGAGGATTGAGGATATTCGACAGAATAGATTTTGGAACAGATGCATCAAGGAATCTATGCAAGGTAAGAAAATGATTGGGGGGGAAAGGTAACACGGAGAATCCAGAAGGTTCATAGGTGAGATCCGCTGGAAATGGGACGGAGCTGAAAGGTTCTGTTCACAGTGGAAACGACTTGTAAAGGAGAAAGGTGGGTCTCTTCTAGTCCAAGAGTAGCAGCAGGAAGCAAAGAGGAGTCTGACCTCTCCTGCCAGCCGTGAGGCGTCCTGGGTAAGAGAGAATACACAGCCAGGCTTGAAAGGGCTGCGGGGAATGTAAAATCATTGGGGATGACCCAGGTGTTAATTAAAGGCTATTGCTGCAAGAACACTCTGAGAAACAAGTGCAGTCCTGGCTTGGCTGAAGCATGGCAATTCCAGACAGCAAGGTAGAGGCACTGATGGTGCTGGGTTGCTGGGCTGAGTGAAGATTAGGAAGGAAGCGGGGCGGGAATGGAGCCTGTGCTGCTTTAGGATTCACGCACGAGGTGACCTGCATTGCTGTGCTAACTGACCGAACAGGGAAGAGATGAATGAGGATCATTTTTAGCAATTTCTTTGGAAAGGATAACATATCACCTCTGTTTTGTCACCAAAGGTACATGAACTTAGAGAAGAACCTGAGCTTCGTGTATCTCTATCTCCATTTAAAATATAAACTCAGGAATATTTGCCTGTATGTTAATGAAAAATAAAACATATAAAGACTTGGTGTCTCAGAGGAGCATACAATGCTTTGTAAACGCAGGATGTGGTCTGCGATTAGGATATATCAAGTCACAGCTGGTTTCTGCTCTAATCTTGCAGCCTTGCACACGTTGTGAATATGTTGAGATGTGTGAAACACCAGCTTCAACCATGTGCTAGAATTCTGCAAGACAAGGTTGGTCCTAACACTGTCTTCAACCTTTCTCATGATGGAAGTCAAGATGGATAAGGAGGAACTGAAGAAAGATGAGAACAGAATGGGAGAAAGAAGCAAGACTTCTAGAAGGTTCTGTGAGGTCTCAGAGTAAGTGTGCTGAAGACCACTCCAGTGAGAGGGCTCTCCTTCCTTGAGAGAGCCCCAGATCCATTATCCACCCCATAATGCAACAGCCTCGAGTGGGGGGAACAAAGAATACTCAGTAGGCCATAAGCTAAATTAGCGCCATAGAATAATATGAGTCATGATTGGGTGGAAGGGTTACACTAGTTCTCTGAGTCTGGAAACGTTTTTCCCCTCAAACTGGGCTCACCTGGCTTTGGTCATACATCTCTCTCCCAGAGAGAGAGTAATTCACCGCAGTGTCTCACGTTTTCATGTATCATCTTGAGTGTTGACAGACTGGGCACTTAATTATCCGAGGACTGAGGACTGCTGTACTTTCTTTGCGTCTTGAATAATGAACTGGATCCTGTCCTGAAGTGTGAAGTACTTACAGCGTCTCTGAGACACCTGGGACCCTCCTTGGGTTGCCCAGGGAGGCAGTTATTCACATATACACCCAGGGAGGCTACGTGAACAATTACCTGGAGATTTCATGAAAAACACTGACTCATCTTAATTATCTGGATATAAGTAAAATCCCATTTCAACAGACTTTACAACACTGTCCTAATTACTTAGAGTTTTAAATATTGTTTGTTACAAGTGAATCTCTATTTGGACATTAGGTCTCTGTTATAAAACTGCTCCCACTGTCCTGGTGTGCGGCATGAGGAGTTACAACCTGCTCGCTTTACATGCAACAATGCTCTTCAACGATCACTTCCTTCCTAAAGCCTTTTGAGTAAAGACCAGTAGACAGTGCCCTTGTCAATAATGTACCGAGTTTGCAGGCCATGAACTCTTGGACTTCCAAATTATGCTTCTAGCGAAACGATGGGATCTGCAGGCAGCAAATGAAGGCAGCAGCGGTTTTGAACCCCCGTCTGTTATACATTCCAGGTAGTATCTTTAGATCACCTTTCGCACTGAGTAATGACGTACAAATTCTGAGAAGGGACTTGTCTTGGTCTGTTAGGCACTGCTACCAGAGGAAACAAGAGATTACAGCTTCACTTTCAAACCATTATCAAGGCCTTAATTATGACAAGGCCACAACGGTTTGAACCCCATTAAGAAGAAAAAACACACACTAAAGTATTTCCTGAAGTCTTAGCATACATAGTGTCTCATGTGCAGAAGGTGCTAAGTATTTGTGAGATAAATGAGAATGTATCTAGGTCATTCCCCATTCTCAAATATAAATGCTATAGCACTTTCTTTAAAAAATTATTTCACATAGAATTGTAGTTTGACCCAATTGCCCTTTACCACTTCAAACACGCACATATATATACATTTTCCTCTCTGTCTCTGTTTGTATCTGTCTCTGTCTCACTGTGTGTCTCTCTCTGTCTCTGTCTCTGTCTCTGTCTCTGTCTCTGTGTTTCTCTCTCTCTCTCCCTCTCCCTCCCTCTCTCTCTCCTGGGATTTGAACTGAGGGCCTCACACTTACTCGGCATCTGTTCTACTACTTAAACTCAGCTCTCAAACAAATATTTCAAACTACCAATTGCCACAAGAATTCTGAGATTTCTATAGGCATTCCAAAACCATTCTGAAAACCTGGCATGGGGGGCAGCTGCTAAAATGGCTGGCAAGAATCCTGCCTCCTGAAATATATAGTCTTTTGTAATACTGTCTTTGGTAAACTGGACCTAGAGATTTCCTTCTAACATAGTATGTCAAAAGTCATCATAGCGTGATCATTCTAAAGTTAGATTCTCAAAGACACTGCCATATGTCTTCCTGGTCTACTATTGTGCTCTCTCTCTCTCTCTCTCTCTCTCTCTCTCTCTCTCTCTCTCTCTCTCTCTCTTCTCTCTCCTCTCTCCTTGCTTTCTTTCACTCCCTCTCACTCCTCATTCAGAGCTGCACTTCTGGGGAAATCCAGATGCTATGCTGGAAGTAGCTCTTTGAAGAGGCTCACGTGGCAAACATTGATGTCTTGGCCAATAAACAATGAGGACGAAGGACCTGAAAATAGCCACATGTCTGAGCGTGGAAGTGAATCTTGTGGGCCTCTACCAGTCCTGTGGACTTCTTATGGGTGCATCCTCCCTAGCCCAGCCCTGAGATGACTAGGGCCCTCGGTTAGAGCCACTGCCACTTATAGGAGCCCTTGAGTCAAGAGACACCGCTAAGCTGGCCTGCATTCCTGGTCCACAAAACCAATGAGATAATAAACACTCATTGTGTTAGGCTGTTAAGGTCAGAGGTAATATGTTAAGTAGCATTAAAAAAAATACATTTAGCCAGGCACCGGTGGTTCACACCTGTCATCCTAGCTACTCGGAGGCTGAGAACTGAGATTTCAGTTCGAAGCCAGACCAGCAGGAAAGGCCATGAGACTCTTCTGTCCAATTAACCACCAGAAAAAGCCCGAAGTGGTGCTGTGGCTCAAGTGTTGGAGAGCTCTAGCCTTGAGCTCAGGGACAGTGTCCAGGCTCAGAGTTCAAGCCCCAGGACTGGCAATAATAATAATAATAATAATAATAATAATAATACATTTATTCCAGCTATATTTTTATCTAAGAAATGATATTCTTTCTTATACTCACCCAAATTCAATCATATACTCTTTAATAATTAATAAACAAAATAAAAAGACATTACATGCTTCCTTACTGCTTCAAAAGAAAAATTCTACAATGCAGTACTCAACACTGGAGATAGTGAATAACCTACTTAACTCTAGTTTCCTCACTATATATTCAATCAGTATGCTCACTTTAGAAATGTCTTTGCCTCAACCACATACCCTCAATTTCCAAGAATGCTATAAAATGTTTCTGTTCCTCTAATTTGCACTCTTGTTCCCTGTGCTGACTCTACCTCCCTTATCATCCTGGAGAACTGCTATTCACCCTTCAAAACCCAGGCCCAGCTTCCCCGGTGCAAAGTCTTCTCTTCTGCAGACAGTGTTGACTACCCCACCTCAGTGTTCCTATAGAATACAGATGACCCCGAGAGCACCCTTGTTACACACAAAAGGGTAGGCCGTAACCTAACTGGGCTCAGAATCTTGGTCCTGCTTTTACTTATGTGTAAGTCATGGGCATGTTATTTAACCACTGCAATTTCACCCTCTTAATTGGAAAAATGAGAATATGAACACCTTTCGTGTGTGTGTGTGTGTGTGTGTGTGTGTGTGTGTGTGTGTGTGTGCAGCGCTGGCCTGTTGCCTGGACTCTGTCCCTAAACTTCTTTGGGTCAAGTCTAGTGCTTTACCACTTTACCACTGGAGCCACAGCCATTTCCAGCTTCCTGGTGGTTAAATGAGGTGAGCGTCTCACAGGCTTTCCTGGCTTTGAATCACAGGCCTTAGATCTCAACCTCCGGAGTAGCTGGGGTGATAGGCCCGAGCCACCTGTGCCGGGCACCTTCCAGGGATTTATTTTTAAATAGTTCAATGACAAATTGTGGGACAAGTGCTCAGCACAGTACCTCGTGGTACTAACGGGTCATTACATTTGTGTTATTCCTATAGCCACGATGGTATAGCACACATTAAATTTCAATTAATGTTTCATGGTTCCAAGGATTATTTGCATTTTAACTAGGGACACACAGGGAAAGAAGTGAAAGTTACACGGATAGAATTTCAGTCATCATGGACACATGTTTTGTCTCCTCCCAAGCTTGGCCCTGGGTATTAATATTAAAATAGCTAATAAATTAGCAGGCAGAGTTCATTTATTCACAAGACTATTTGTCAAAAGTGGAAATGAGAAAAAAAACTTTCTCCACATGAAAAATAAATATTAATGGGATGAAATAAAATAACTATTAAGTAGTTATAGTCTTGAAGGTGGAGAAACTATTCCAATTTTTTAAAAGAAAAAATTGCCAGAGAATCCATTTGAGGGGCTGGTAATGTTGACATCTCTTTGGATCAGAAGGATGAGCTGAAAGGGGCTGGAGACGGAGACACTCGACAAGCTGGGCTGGGGTCCGGCCCTGAGCTCACTGGGCAGGGCAATGGTAATATCCACGCTCCCAATCCACAGCGCGGGAGGAAGATACACTGAGGTCACGGATGCGAAGACAATATTGGATCGTTGAAGAAAACCAAAGTGCATGATGTATATATTTTCATGGATTTCCATTTGAGTAAGAAATACTCAAGCATGTGTCAGAGCAGCGATGGAAGATAGAATTGATTTTGCTTATGTAAATGTGGTGTTTTTCTTCTCAGCTTTCCAAAAAACTCTAAAGGAAGTCATAAGACTAAAAAGTCATTTTAAGAAACTTTTTTGGGGGGGAGTAAAAATGATTTTTCTTTTTTGGAACTAAGAGAACATTTAAAAAAAAATCCCTCTAGGAGAAGCAATATTTAACATGAAGAAACTAAGAACTACAAGCTAGGCTCCAGCTTCTTCCCAAGTCCTCTAGATGGCTTTGGGACAGGTAGAATGCCTAACACTTAGTTAGTAGAAATCTACTTGGAATCTGCTCATGGTTTTACTTAAAGACTTGTGTTGGGAAGGGCAACCCACTGGGTCTTATTTTCTTAAAATGTTCAGCTATTAAAAAAAAATCAACTGCAGAAGGCAGATCCCGATAAATAGGAGGATCCTCAGAAATCATTTCATCCCAACAGATGTATCATGTAGCTGAACAACCTGGCCTACATGTAAAACAAGACCTTCTAATTCCAGACACTATTTTTATTATCGCTCAGAGATCAAAATCACTCTTCCCAATTTGAAACAAAAGCACATGGGTGTTTGCAATGCTAAGCACTGCTGTGGAAATCGGCAAAATAACACAAGGCCTTTGGACTTGTGAGAAAAATCAATCTGATGGAAAATTGACAAACTTGTTTAACATGAAGCACTAGAGCCAAGGACCGACTCCAGAGACGTCCACCGAGACCCCAGAGAAGTTCTCCTCCGCTCCCTTAATCCGTTCAATTGCACAACACCATTGCAAAAGGAATCTTTTTTTTTGTTTTGTTTGTTTTCGAAAACAAACATCACTTTAAATTAACTTTTTGTCACTGCATTTTAAATTCCAATTTCTTTTTCTTCATTCTTTCCTTTACACTAAATTATTAAAATCACCAACTGCTCTGCAATCAAGAATATTTCAGAAAGCAGTAATGCCAAATTTGGAATGACTAAAGTGAAATCAGACAGAAGGAAAGATATTTTGAACATCTCTACGCTTGGTGCATTGTTTGAGGATACGGCAACAAGTAATTAAAATTGACTACTTGGCTTTTCCCCATGAAACAAGCGCTCAGCTCTGTGTCTGACCTCATTAGAGCTTAATTCAGACCTGCAAGACATCGGAGTGAAATGAAACACACTAATATATTTTACTAATACACTGATTTCTTTTTAAATTTTTAACTAGCCTTTAAAACGTATTACTGAGCTCCTAGAAGGAGGTTAGTAAGTAAAATATGTGTTTTGATTTGGGAACTCAAAATCAAGGCAAATTAGAGAAAGGATGGAGTTCTTAAATTTATTCCTTAAAAATAATTTTTGGCATATTTTTAGATTTCACTAAAAATGTCACATAAATGGACCCTTACATATTATAAGGATCTAAATTCTGACCTACATGCTTTCCCTTTGCCATCATTTATATCCACAAAAGTATATGCAGAGCCACAGAGGGGAGTCAGGCTTACACCACCTCCACACATAAATGTACCTCGGACACTGGTGTGGGATATTCTCTAAGCAGGCCATTTCTAGACTACCAATTTCTGCTCAATGTCTATATGCTCCTGCCCTGTCTTCTTCCTTTACTATACTGTATTTCAATTGCATTAAATCTAACAGTTGGTTTCAGACAAACTTAAGAATCTTTGTTATGTTTGGTGTTTCCGATACAAAGATCAGCACTGCTCTTAAAAACATTATGAAATAGTGAATGCCTTAAAATGTCTTCATACCAGAGGCCCTGTATTCCAGGCAAACAGTAAGCAGATTGTGTAGTCAGTGCATCCCAAAGTAGGCTTTATTTGAAAAAGATAGAAGGCTAACTCCTTCACTGGAAATCAATTCAATTTTTCCTATGGAAAAGGAAAACATCGACCACAGTGGTAATAGTTAGGCGGGTGACCAAATGATAGCCTAGCTAACTCCAGAGTGGTTGAAATTCCCTAATGTGGTAAGGGAAAGTACAAAGAAATATACATACAAGGCTGTAAATATGAACTATTTTAGATATGTGTTATATATATGTGTGTGTGACTGTGTATGTTTATATAAAGTATAGCATATATGTATATATTATTCCTTTTTCGAAAGGTGCATTAACTCTTAGACTCTAAGATACTTCAAATATTACCTTGTGTGGACCCGTGAGATCAGTCTCATTGGCCTTGGGTTTTGTAAATTAGGAAGCAAGGTTTGTCAGAGTAGCAGCGGTGCACCGCTGGAATCCAGGGTCCTGGTGTGAAACCATGCCCTAACCTTATCCCTGTATCTGGGGTCGAACACACGATTGCACCAAAGCATTGAGTTTTATCTGAAAACAGAAACAAAATGTTCAGGACTGGGACATGGCTTAGTGGTAGATTGCTTGCCCGGCATGTATGAGGCCCTGGGTTCGATTCCTTGGTACTACATAAACAAAAAATAAATCAAATAACCATTAAAAATTTTAAAGAAATAAAATGCTCATGTAGAACCCCCCAATGTTTTTGATATATTTGACTTCTTCCTTGTTTCTTTTAAAGTTAATGAATCTTGGAAAGGATGAATTCCTCCGAAGTAGTTTCTCTGGCAGTGAGAAAGCAGTTGGTTAGTGATACATTACTAGATGGACAAGTTATTGGCTTCATTTCTACATAATGACCATCTTTAAAAATTGTTCCCCTTCAATTGGCAGATTTGTGAAATCAACACAGTGATTAATTAGGAAAGAAAAAGAAACTGCTGCTCAAATGCCCAGAAAAGTTTGTAAAGAGCGGTCCTGTTCTGTTTGGACACGGGTCATTTAAGGAGTTTGCATTTGATTTGTCGGTTTGTTGGATTGAATGAAGAAGCAAAAATGGTTCAAGCTCAATTAAGGCCTTTGATACACACAGTTTACAAATTTTACCAGGCATTTTATACCAAAAAAAATAATAAAGCTATAAGAAAATTAGTGTGAAGCAAATATTATTTCTTCCCTAAGGAACCAAATAAGTCTCTAGGAATCAAAACATCACCAAATGAGCAACACTTGCAAAAACTGGCTTAACAATGAAAACATCGGGATCACAATCTCAGGCTGAAAACAAAGGCATTTCTACATTCCAGTTGCTAGACTGGGTGACAGAAGGGAAGCCATTGTGTCTGGCTGGGTAAACACGACATCTCTAGCTATTTCTAGGCTCACAATACATCTTCTGTACAAAAACTTACCCTTGCCGTCTCTTCTGAACTGTATGTCATTTGCACTGCACACATAGTTTATTACTGTACCAAGCAATGGTGACATATTACTTTTTACATTGGGAGTAGAATATTGCACTTTCCCACATGTTACCAAACTGCAAACTTTGTTAGCTCTCCTGGGAAATTTGTGATGGTGTGAAGTGAACTCCTGTCACTACTCAACGGATTGCAAAAATAGTATAGCTCTCGCTAAAGACTCAGATCAGATCTTGAAAGATTGGGCTGATCAAATCAATATCTTGGACAAGCTTAGCTGTAGCAAATCTTGTTTCAGTGTGTGAAATGGATATAATGTATTTAAGTGAGTAGAGTTGGCAGTCTTCTTCCAGTGTATTCTTTCTAGCCCATTTTTTAAGGATGAAAAACCACAAGCCCAGTAGGGGCAAACACCTACAACAAGCACCAGTTGAGTACTGAACTGGCCGCAGGTAAGTGTGAAAAGAGAATGTTTCAGGAGACCTGCTGATCTAGAGTCACAGCTAGACTCAGTAGCTAAATTGTAGGTTGCCCAAGGCCAATTAAAGTCTTTGTTCCTTCTATGCAAATAGAAGCAATAATGTTTACATCACAAGCTTGAGAAATACTAGTACTTAACCAGCACTGTCAATGTTAATTTACTTCCTTTTTTCCCTTCTACTCACTACCATCTTTCCTCTGGCATAATCTACCTGCCTCACATCTCTATATTAGTCCAGTCTTGAATGTTATCTGCACTTTTCTAGGAGTTAATATGTGGGTGTGATTTCTGTCTTCATGTGTGTATCACTGAATATCAAGATGAGGACTGATTGTTGCTGTGGTTACCTTTAAGAATTACAAGAGTTTTCTTTTTTATATTACTTAATATAGGTTATTTTGACATATATTTCTTTTTCAATATTAGTACAGGTTATTTGGACATTATATATGTGTATATATATATAAACAGTGTTGGGATTTAACTCAAGGTCTTGAACATACTCGGTAGGGACCCAACTTACTGAGCAATGCCCCTCACCACGCATTCTCAACCCTTTAATAGCCACTTATATGTCTAGCTGGCTAAAAGCAATAAACAATATTCTATTTACATCAGGATTTTTTTTTTACTCAAAATATGTAAAAAGTTAAAAAGGAAAGTCTCAATTAGTTTCAATATGCTGAGAAATAAAGAAATGTCTCCTACAAATTTACTCACATGTTAAGGAAAATATTAAATTCTAAGTGGGAAAATTAAAAAAGAAAAGACCTTTAAAAGATGTGTTAAAATAATAGAGTCATATTTATATACATTTGTTTTCTTAATAAATACCAAGAACAAAGCTGGGCCCTGTAGCTCATGACTGTGGTCCTCCCCAGGACTGAGTGGCTACGACTGAAGACCATTACTCAAAGCCAGACCAAGCTGGAAAGCCCGTGAGGCTCTGACCTCCAACAAACCACCACAAAGGCTAGAAGTGGGACTGTAGCTCAGAGACAGCGTCCAGGCCCTGAAAAAGACAGACACACACACACACACACACACACACACACACACACACACGCACGCACACTACCAAGTAACAAGAGTGTCAAAAAACAAGACAGACCTGTCAGGTAAAGTTCTTAAATACACTCCCATGTTGATACTATGGCCTTGAAAAGTATGTGCTTCAGCTAGAACACAACATTTCATAACATAAGAACAGATATCACCACTGTGTTTAAAATCAGCCAGATTTGAAAAACTACCACCCAAACTCAGTTTACTTCAGTTATTCATTCCAATGTACTGTAGTGCATCACAGCAAGTGGGCCCACGAGCTTTGTCAGAAGGATTATTTAAGGAAAGACCTTTGCTTATTATCTTATTCTATCTTTATAGTGCATTCACAGTTATTTTTTAAGTACTCATCAGTGTGTTTTGTTCCCATTCAAGGAGCCTGACCACTTTAAGATGGCTTTCCATGGGAAGGATACTGCACAAGGCAAAGAGAAAAATTGGTTGTTTTGTCGGTTGTGGGGCTTGAACTCTGGGCCTGCGCGCTGTCCCTGAGCTCTTCAGCTCAAGGCTAGCGCTCTTCCAGATGAGCCACAGCTCCACTTCTGGTTTTCTGAGTGGTTTAGTGGAGATCAGAGTCTCACAGACTTTTCTGCTCCAGCTGGCTTTGAACCGCAATCCTCAGAGCTCAGCTTCCTGAGTAGCTAGGATTACAGGCCTCTGCCACTGGCACCCGGCATCAAAATAGGGTTCTTGTATCTTCCAAAATCTTGAGCTCCCATCAACAAATGATTTTTAAAATGTGCCATATACACGCAATGGAATATGACTTAATATATAAAAAGGTTGAAATGCTATAATTTACAGCAAAATGAATGGAACTGGAGACATTTAATATTAAGCAAAAAAGTCAAAGCCAGGAAAACATATGCTACATGTTCTGTCTCCTAGGGAAGCTTACAATTTTGACTTGAATTTACAGGAGCGATACAATAAAGAAAGGTAGGAGCAAAGGGGGAACGGAAAAGTTGGAAAATGGGTGACAAGACAGAGCTACATAAAAGTGATCTATGGCATAGAAGGGTGAGTATTGGTCGCAATAATCTACTTTATATTTTGTGACTAGAAGAGAGGAGCTCAAAGTCTCCAAACACAAAATAATGAGGGGGTGGGAAATATTAATTGCCCTAATTTGGCTGATACACAATACATACATGAATTGAAAAATCACAGTGTACCCTGTAAACATGAATATTTATTATATGGTAAACCAAAACTGAAAAGACTGTGTAAGAAAATAAAACTGTTAACCACTCGGATTTGATCACTAAACTCTCTCTCTCTCTCTCTCTCTCTCTCTCTCTCTCTCTCTCTCTCTCAATATATATAATATATATATATCTCCATGAGCATGCACAGTTAAAAATTATAGACGTTACAACATTAAACAAGAATAAGAGGCTATGCCCTTAAGTGTCCTCAGCAAAAGCTGTGACAAAAGGATGGGTGTTTGAGTGGGGATTGTAGAAATGTATTGCTCTCCCTCACTTCTTAGACTAGAAACACGTGGCTGGATTGGGCAGAGATGGGAGAACCAGGAGGAACCCAGGAGCACATACAGGATTCCAGGTGTTTGCTACATATTCGTGTTTGGTGCTGCATCCTGGGTGAGCCCGATTGAAACAGGAAATCCAATGTGCTCTCCAAAATCTGAGGTGGGAGGGCATTTTTCCTCTTTCTCCAATGGTTGAAATGGCTGTGCAGTGAATTCAGGAAGACAGGAAAAGCTCGCGATGATGGTCTTGCAGAGGTATGGGTGTACGGGCATAGAACACCGTAAGGAAACTAAGCAGTACTACAGCAAAACTATGACTCCACTGTCAAGCATGACACCAAGAAGCTGAGAACGCCGCTTGACTTCAGGGGTCCCAGTGAGTAGAAACGAAGGATCGGGAAGAGGCGGAAGGGCTGATGGACTGGTAAGTAGAAACCTGAGTGGCAGATACCGCAAAGATTCCAAGCATTTCTTTCTCCCGGGCCCCACTGTCCCTCTGTGACCTCTCTCTAAACCCCCACACTGCAAATGCCACCGGAGGAAGGAGCCATGATGGATGGAGAGCATGCTTCCTCCATCCCTGCTCAGCCAGGGGTTAGTATAAAATTAACCAGAGTTAAATAAAAATGACTGCGATCATTTCATATCTGATTTGTGATGCACACTTTTCCCCAAGCCTAACCCAAAGTCCAGACAGGAAACTAAATAGCCTGTCTGCGAGAGATAACAAAGATGAGACCAGAACATCAGATTTGCAGTCCTTTCCTCTCATCCCAAGTCTCATTTTCAGTTCTGCTTAAGTGTTGAAGCTGAGAGGGAAGAAGCAATGTCAGAGGGAATTGGGGCCTTTGTCCTGTGCACTGCAGTTCGTTCTTGAAGCAGAGGCACTCTGCCGCAGTGTCTAAAAGGAAGAGCAGCTCCCGGCTCCCAGTGCCTGGCATTCAGGAACTTCAGTAACGAATTCCTTTCACATTTGTTCCAAAGCCTCCTCTCACCCCTGAGGGTGGAGCTCTGGGTTTTGCAAGTGTTCAGTCGCAGTCTTTGGAGACAGGCTCAGTGTTTCCATTCCAAAGCAGGAGCAGTGGAAAACGGAGCCTTGTGCAGGTGCAGGTTTTCTTGCCAGGTCTGGAGCTATGTCGGGTTTCGCAGAAGGTGGCTTCAGATGAGCTGAGGACCTGAACCGTCCAAGTGGAGCCAGGAACAATCCGAGTCCACAGGGGAGAGCCTCTGCTCTTTAAAATATTCAACAGCAAAACTGAAAAGACTTCATGTCCACTAAACTGGAATCGTGCTGGCTTTGTTTTACAAAATGGCATAAGCAGTGGTCACTCAGACCTAAAGAGGCTGACAGGTAGCCCTCTATCTCCCAGGACGGAAATAGAACTGCCTGGATTTTAGGCAAGAACCTTGTGGTGACAAAAGCAAATACTTTAAGGGCTGGCCAAGAGCAAGTGGATAAATAAAGAGGGAAAGACAGACTGTGTATGGCCGCCAGAGGTGAAGATTGATTGCTTTGCATGTGGCATGGGAGACATCGTATATAACACACTTCATATTTTTGCTGCTCATCACACCATTTCTGGCACAAAGCGGGAGTGCTCTGATCTGGCTGATCACTGCCAAGCCAGGGCAGATAAAGGGAATGCATTCTCTTTGGACAGCCTCCCATTAATTTGTGGTCATAATGAAATCACTTGTCTTGTCTTGGGATTCTTCTCTGAGCGTGGGAAGGAAGAGCGAGAGCATCTCCTGAGGTCTGCACGTTGCCCTTAAACCTTAAGTTAGGGCTTTCAGATGCACAAGTCTACCTGTAATATTTCAGGGACACCTGGAAGGCACCGGCGCCTGTCTTCTCCAATTGCTCCCAGGTGCTCAGAGCTCCTCTTAAATAAATTCACTTCTTTTTCCCCCACTGTCAGAGAGAAAGAATCTCATATTAAGGTGTAAATGACTGATATCGGTTTCTTTGCAAGAGATAGGTTTTGATAAAAAGGAATATGGGAGGAACATGGTTATTATTGATAGCTGAAATAACACTTCAGAGAAGGGAAGGGCATGCCGCATTGTGGGAAATGATGAAAAATGGGAAGAGGGAGGTTGCCAAAATCAGCCACTTCATCATTTCTGTACAGGGCCAGGATTATCTGAAAATAATAAAATGGCTTTGCTGGGGTATGTAGCCATGTTCTTTGGAATAACCTAATATTGAGAGGTTCATACACCCGATGTTATTAACCACAGTGTCTGTAAAACTTTCACCAAAACACCTAAAAATATTTGACGGCCTCTAGTTCTCTGTTTCTGGGTTCTTCAGCCTTCAAGTAAATAAAATACAGCTCTCAGGTCTGTTGGACGGAGCCTCCCTCCCGAGCCTGGAGAGCAGTGGTCAAAAATCACCAGAGTTATCTGGACCTTTGGCAAATGAAATGCTCCAAACATTATGGGTCAAGAAGTTTTGTTGTTTTTTTAAATCATAAATATACCAATTCTCCCTAAAGTTGTTTTTTTTTTTTTTTTTTTTTTTTTTTTTTTGGCCAGTCCTGGGGCTTGGACTCAGGGCCTGAGCACTGTCCCTGGCTTCTTTTTGCTCAAGGCTAGCACTCTGCCACTTGAGCCACAGCGCCACTTCTGGCCATTTTCTGTATATGTGGTGCTGGGGAATTGAACCCAGGGCCTCACGTATACGAGGCAAGCACTCTTGCCACTAGGCCATATCCCCAGCCCAATTCTCCCTAAAGGTTTTGGTTATTTAACATAACCAAAATAAAAGTACTAACAGTCCTAACTTGGGAGTATACAAACAGATTTGAAAGTTCATGTGGCAAAATGGACAAGCAAAAAAACCTGGAAATTTCTTTCTTTCTTCCCCTTCCTCCTTTTCTTCCTCAGTTTCTTTTCTTTTCCTCTTCTGCCTTTTCTCTCATTTTTGTTTCTTTCTTGCTTGCTTGCTTTCATCCATTCTTTCATTCTTTCTATTTTCCTGCCTTTGATGGAGGAGGAGCCAGAGAAAGGAAACTCATTATGTAGCGTTGACAGGACCACGGTACTTCAATACATCTTCAGCCATCTTCAGTGGTACAGACATTGGCTTCAGGTTGAATAGGGAGAATTGAGGGGCAGGAAGTGGGAAGGTGTGCATAGTTAAGCTATTCCAAGTTACAAGTCTAATTGGTTGATCTTTAGCTCAGTCTGTTTCTAGAGCATTCGCATGGTCATTTGAGCAAGTTGCCTGGTAGGGGACCTCCTGGGTTTCTGGTGTTTTCCTCTAAGATGATAAGAAGAAGACATTGCCTGTTTGAGGGATGATTTGCCTTCTACACAAGATACATATCAGTGAAATTTCTCTTTTGTGGAGGTCAAGTGATTATAAAGTGACTGCAGCAGAGAAAACTCACATCAAAGGGCACACATACAATTATTGTTTATAACTTGTGTATTTCTGAGGAACCACTGGCCAGGGCAGAGGAGTTAAAGGCAATTCCTAGCAGATATTGGAACATGATAAAACATCCCCTCATTTCAACCATGTGGTACTGACATATAAATAGATGATTGGAATAGACATTATAGGAGAACAGTAAAACACATGGATTTATAGGTGATAAAACGGGAATTTGTGCAGGGCATTTAAACAACTGTCATGTGGCACATGGTAAAGGATTAAATTAGATCTGTATTCAGCACTGTTCCACAAGATCGATGCGCTAAATGTAAAAGTAATACAAAGAAAACACATGGAGAATTCTTTTGCTTCTTAGCTTCAGGAAGATCATTCTGGCTAGGACTAGAAATTCAGAATTCATAAAGGAAGAGATTGATAAACTTAACTGCACACGAGAAAAACGTACCCTTCTCCATGCAGAAGTGGCAAAAAAGAAACTCAAAAGAGGAAAAAATAATTGCAACTCATGTAATATAGGCAAAGTGCTAATTTATCTATAAAAGAAGTCCTAGAAAAGAGAAAAAAGACTTCAAAAAATCCAAATATAAAACTGAACAAATGACATGAGCAAATGCTTTGTAGGAAAAGAAACACAGATACCAAATGCGCCTCACGATTATCAGTGTCACTCATTAGAAGAGGAAAGCAAATTAAAACCGTATGGAGGGGTTGCTTCTCCCTAAGGACTAACAAAATCCTAACATTCTAGAAAAAATTCCAGTGGGGAGGGTGGGGAGAGTTGGTCTCATCTACTGTTGGAAGGACTGACAAATGGTAGGTAACCTGACAGTACTCTTGGAAATAAGAAGATATCTCCCAGCCTTCTGTGCTTAGCCATAATGGAGAAGGGGGAAAAAATGAATTTATTCTCTCATCCTAAATAACAGCAACAATGAAAAGAACAAAATATTTGAGACAAAAGTTTTTCAGAATTTGGATTACAGGCAGCAAAGGACAGATGGTTAATTTTATGTGTCGACTTGACTGGGCTACCAAGGATTCAGATATTTGATCAACTATCATCTGGGGTGAGTCTGTAAGGAAGTTTCTGAATTAAATTCACATTTAAATTGGTAGACTGAGTAAAGCAGATAATCCCTCTTGCCTCTCAGTTGGATTGGGGCTCTTTGAAGATTTGAATAACAAAGAGGAAAAGTAAGGGAAATTTTACTCTTTTCTGCCTATCTTCAGTCTGAGACGTCATGAGTATTTTTTCCTTGCCTTTGAACTTGAACTGAAAATCAGCTCTAACTGGGTCTTGAGCTTGTCCACTTTTAGACGAGAACCACACTCTGTCTTGTGCAGTCTCCGCCTTGTCCACTCCTATCTTGAGCTTCTGGACCTCCATAATCAGAGGAGCCATTCCTTAAGCTTCTTCCTTTAAATGTGCATGCCACACAGGTGCTTCTTTCTTTTGAGAACCCTGAATAATAATAGCCATGAATACTAAAAGCACAGCAATGACTGAAAAAGTCATGCCGTCTACAAAGAGCGTCCCAACCGCACAGCCATCTTGCTAAATAAAGAAAACCGTATCAAAAGTCAGAAAGGCTAGGGTGGCTGGAATTCAGAGCACGCTGACCGCAAGGGAAGAGCTCCCACCAGAGAATGGGAGGTTGCGGAGTCCTCGCTAGTCTTTGTTTAAGAATTCTCTGGATCTGCAAGTTGGTCTCGGTTCCAGAGCCCTCTTGGCAGAAGCTTCTTTCCAGATTGTCTTCTTGAGTGTAAAGACCCATTTTCATGTGAGAAGGAGCTCAGTTCAAGCCAGTGCTCCATTTTGTGAGCAAATTAAAAAGGAAAGATCAGCTTCCACCCTAAGGTCAGCTCGGCTCTGTTGGACTCAATGACAGACATACTTATCTTCAGTGAATTTCTAGAGATTTTTCAGAGGCTGTTCTGCCTATTATTTCACCTAGAATAGACTTCATCTCTATGCCTAAGATAAATCCAATGTAATAGTAATCGTTCTAGACTTTGAGTCAGGAAACTCAGTGGAGGCTTTAATCTACATAAGCTCTCTGATGTTTTTCTTCATCTTTATAAAATACAGTTGCTGCTATGTGATCTGAAAAACCACTTTAGTTCGAGAATTCTATAAAAATTCCTGATAATAATATGCTACTATCTCAAGGAAGTTACAGCACTTCACGATAAGGCATAACTGCATTGATTGTGAAACATATAGCGACATGAATTCATTATACAATGAGATGGTAATTGACTCTCCTTTCCCACTATGGGAATTCCTCAATGGAATAATTGTCTTTGCAAACATGCAGAGCACTGATGCCTTGCTTAGGCACTTTGGATTCCCGTGTGCATCTGTAGCAGCCGGAAAGAGACACAGTGAGGAGCAATGGTTTATTCACTGGAGAAAGAGACAAGGTGTTTGCTGTAGAAAGTCCCTTCCATTCTACCCTGGGTAGCCTCAGAAGTCCTCGTAGAAGAGTTGGAGCACCAGAGACCAGCTAAGCATCATGGGAAAAGCTTCACCCAATAGACCAATAGATACATTCTATTTCTTCAGCTTCTTTGAACAGGTGGGCCCATCCCAAGCAAATGTTGCAAATTGTACCTTTTCATACAGCCTGCTGAAATAACCAGTGTGGCTGGCCATCACAGCCAACAGGGAGCTATCTGACTTAACTGCGGCTTTCACTCATCTTTCAGCTGAAGCAGACCTTCAAATATAAACCCAATTTGTCCAGGGTACTGAGTAGATTTGTGATCCTCCCTCGAAGGCTGTTGGCTCAAAATTCTAGGAATGTGTTACATGAAAAAAATAAATGCTTTTTCTGCCATCTGTGAATGAAAAACATTCTTCATATGTTTAACTGTTTCAAATTGCCATATGTGACACATGCATGCACACACACACACACACACACACACACACACACACACCCCACATGACTATATGGGGGTTGGGATGGACTCAGTAATACAGATTTTGGGCCCTTCCTCTAATTCCCTGGTCTTCTCTTTCAAGGGGAGGGGGCATGGTTAAAAAAAAAAAAGCTTCCAGCTTTGTACCCACCCAGAAATAGAGCAATTTTCATCTTACTGTAGTGTTAAGGCTGACTTATCCAGGGCATTTTTCTGGAATTTCAACCATCTGCCTTTTTTTTTTTTTTTTTTTGGCCAGTCCTGGGGCTTGGACTCAGGGCCTGAGCACTGTCCCTGGCTTCTTTTTGCTCAAGGCTAGCACTCTGCCACTTGAGCCACAGAGCCACCTCTGGCAATTTTTTGTATATGTGGTGCTGGGGAATTGAACCCAGGACTTCATGTATAGGAGGCAAGCACTCTTTGCCACTAGGCCATATCCCCAGTCCCCAACCATCTGCTTTAATTCTCCCTTCCCCTCTCCAATTCGCCGAAAATGCCCCATACTGAAAATTCACAAACATCTGATAACCAAAACTCTGGAAAAACAGAGCATTGGCAGTTTGTTTGCATCTCTTTATTTCATGAGAAGGATCAATGGGATAGCGAAAAAAGGAAAAGGAAGAAAATAAAAGAACCTTCTAAGTCCAAATGTCCCTCCTTGGCTGTGCTTAAGAGAACTAATCAAATTCTTTCAAAGATTATTATTTGGTCAACTAACAAACCGGAGCTTTCCTTAATAACACTCTTGGCAGGATCTGTTTTGACCCAATCCTACTATGGCAATTAAGGAACTGTCATTGAGTAAGCACTAACCCGCAGAAGCCATTATTTCCTAAACCAAAGAAAATCCTCTTAGGAAACCTGTTTAATTGACACACAGGTATTATTAAATGGAGTTCTTCTACTGCAGGCATTAGATACTATTAGCTGCCTGCCCAGATCAAACCCCTCCTCACTATTTGGCAGAATATTGATCCATTCTGCTTGTATAGAGTTTTTGTTTAGTGATGATCATGAAACTCAATTTGGCTGAAGAAGTATGAGTCTATTTTGAAAGACGTTGCTCATGCTTGTGGATAGCAGGTTCTCTTCTATTTTGAGGTACGTAGGAATTGTGACTGACTATCCCCCTCCTCCCCGTCCCCCTTGAAGTTAGGCAGGGTCATGGTAAGTTCAGGCCTATGAAATCTAAGAGGAAGTCACAAATCAGGCCAAAGAATTGAATAGCAGGAGTTGGGACTCCTAGCTTTCTCCTCCCTTGCCCCTATAAAATCTGAAGTTCTTTTTGAAGATGAGAACCTCAGTCCATTGTGAAGAACCTAGAAATTCAGGCAAGATGTAAAGTATGGGCCTGTGATAAACTTGTTTTAAGCCATTAGGGTATGGAGGTTGTTATGACAACATAAGTTGTTCTACTGTTACAGATAGATTTTATTGCTTATAAAAATAGACACAGGATACAAAAAGCACCCCCCCCCCCAACACACACACCTATACTACTTGGAGTTACTTCCATCTTGTAACCACCAGGGGGCATACTATAGAACAACTCAAGAGGAGGAAACCAATCAGAATCTCACAAGGAAACAGGGCCCTAGTAACCCCATTTAACCTTAGAATTAAACCCAGGAGAATCAGTCGGCCACTTTTTTTGGACACAGAGCTTCAAGAAATCTGCCACTTGTCCCATGTCCTTACTCTCTCACCCCTTTTTTGGTCATTTTTCAGATAGGATTTTGCATTTTTTTTTTTTTTTTTTTTGCCCACGGGTGACCTCAAGACCATGATGCTCAAACCTATGCTATTCTCACACCATAAATTCTTCTCATAGCTATGCTTCCTCTGTTGCTTGGATTAAAGATCTATTTCATCACACATGGCATACTGGTTGAGATGGATTCTCACTATCTTCTTTTTATTTTTTATTCTATTTTATTTTTTGCCAAGGATGACTTCCCACTACAATCTCCCCAATCTCTACATCCTAAGTAACTGAGATTTCAAGACCATTCCTGGCCTTGTCACATTTCCTTTTTATTCCTCCATGTTAGTCAGCTTTTCTGTCAGTAGGACAAACACCTTCAATAAACAGCTTAAAGATTTGATTTGGCTCATGGTTTGGGAATTTTCTGCTCAAGGTCAGATCTCTCCATTCACCTTAAGTCTGAGGTAAGACAGAGAGCGTCAGTGCAACTGGAGTGCGGGCCAGGCAGGCTGCTCACCGCATGGCCTTGTGACAGCCAAGAAGCAGGGAAAAGAAAGGGGCCAGAGATGAGGTGTATTTTTCAAAGACACATCCCCAGTAACCTACTTCTTCCTCCCAATAACTCCTTTCGCTACTAATTCATCCATCACTAATCCACTGGTGAAGGTAGAGCACCTCAGGTGCTGATCATCTCCCAGAAGCCCCATCTGCTGGGAAACAAGCCTTCAGAGAGCATTTCAGATTCACTTTGTAATAGCCATTGTTCATCAGATTTTCTCTTAATATCAGCTCCAAAGCATCCTGGTATATTCCACAGGGTATTATCTGCCCTTCTCTATACATCTACCCGTGCATGTCTTGTTATAAAATCGAACACTTCTCAGTGTGTTCTACTGGCTGTAAGAAAACAAACACACAGAGGATCAGAGGGAAATGGCGGAGGAGCAGCAGAGCCCTATCTAAGCTCTCTCCAAGACCCCAGTTTTACTGCTGCAGAGAAACTTCCACACCTAGAGAGTCATCTCAAGTAAGTTATAACAGTATACAGATTCTGGCCAGAAAGGAAAAAAATCTAGGCAGCTGACTTGAGAAAAAAGATCTGAGAAAATAGATCTTGAGAAAACAGCTCCGGCAGAGCGTGTGGTTTCCCAGTCACCTACAGCCCACGCTGGTAATTAGGAGAGAAATCCTTCAGACGGGCGGCAAACAGATATGGATGGTGGACGGTGGAGAAATCCAGAGAAAGCGTGAGTACCCCACAAAAGACATTCTCATCCGCACTCGTGCCCAAATAACAGCATTTGGAAGGTAGCCCTTCCCCTGCCACCAGAGAGAAATGCCATTTTTGACTCTGGCATAGACTGGGCCAGAGCAGACAGAAAACAATGCAGGCCAGTGGGAAGCAAAGACAAAGAGACCATCTTTGAAGAGGGCAAAGGTAACTGAGTAGGGAGAGCCAGCTCTGCCCAGGGGAAGGCAAGACAGATCACTTCTGGAGCTCCAAGATACAATCAGGAAGCCCAATTTAAGGCTAGTAGGTATTGAGGAGACCTAGAGAAGGAAGTTAATGGAATAGGCAATTTGTTTAATAGAATAGAAGCAGAGAACTTCCAAATATCCAGAAGGATAGGCTCATCCAGATACAAGAAGCATTTAGAACCCCAAACAGACCAGACTAGAATAGGACATCCCATCAACACATTGAAATCATTCTTTTCATTCCCTCAGACCACAATGGAATAAAATTAGAGCTCAACAAAAAACCACCATCACAGAAAATCCTACAACTCATAGAGACTGAACAACACATTGCTGAACCACCAGTGGGTCATCGAAGAAATCAGAACAGAAATTTAAATATTTATGGTATTTAACCAAGATAAGCACACAAAATACCAGCTCCATTGGGACACAGCAAAGGCAGTACTCAGAGGAAAATTTATAGCTCTGAGCGCCTACATCAACAAACTGGAGAAATCTCAATTCAACAATTTAAGGAAGCACCTTATGCTCCTTGAAAGAGAGCAACAAGCCAAACCCCAAGTCAACAGACTGAAGCAAATAATTAAAATTAAATCAGAATTAAATGACTCAGACTCAAAAAAAAAAAAGTAGAAAGAATCAACAAAACAGAGTTGCTTCTTTGAAAAAAATTAATAAAATCGAAAGACCCCTAGCAAACCTGACCAAAAAAGACAGGACACCCAAATGAACAAAATCAGAGACAAAACTGGAAACATCACCATAGAAACAACCAAGATTCAGAATAGAATAAGGGAAAATTTTGCAAACCTATAGGCTAATAAATTTGAAAACCTGGAAGAAATGGAGGAATTCCTAGTAAAAATTGATATGCCCAAACGTAACCAAGATTTAAACCTACTAAACAGACCCATATCCAGCAATGAAACAGAAACTGCAATAAATGATCTCCCATCCACAAAAAGCCCAGGTCCAGATGGATTCACAGTGGAATGATATAAGGCCTTCAAAACAGAACTCACACCAATATTCCTCAAACTCTTCAACGAAATTGAAAGTGAAAGTTGGTTACCAAACACATTCCATGATGCTAGTATAACAAAACCAGACAGGGACTCATCAAAGAAAGAGAATTTTAGACCCATTTCTTTGATGGTTTTTTGTGTTTTTTTTGGCCAGTCCTGGGGCTTGGACTCAGGGCCTGAGCACTGTCCCTGGCTTCTTTTTGCTCAAGGCTAGCACTCTGCCTCTTGAGCCACAGCACCACTTCTGGCCATTTTCTGTATATGAGTGTTGGAGATTTGAACCTAGGGCTTCATGTATACGAGGCAAGCACTGTTGCCACGAAGCCATCTTCCCAGCCCCTCTTTGATGAACATTGATGCAAAACTTCTCAACAAAATTTTGGCCAGGGGCTGGGGATATGGCCTAGTGGCAAGAGTGCTTGCCTCATATACATGAGGCCCTGGGTTCGATTCCCCAGCACCACATATACAGAACACGGCCAGAAGAGACGCTGTGGCTCAAGTGGCAGAGTAGCTAGCCTTGAGCAAAAAGAAGCCAGGGACAGTGCTCAGGCCCTGAGTCCAAGCCCCAGGACTGGCAAAAAAAAAAAAAAAAAAAAAATTTTGGCCAATCAAGTTCAACAAGTCATCAAAACAAAATGATACACTATGATCAAATTGGATTCATTCCATCATACAAAGCGGGTTCAATATATGCAGGTTAATTAACATAATTTATCACATCAATAGGAGCAAGGTCAAGAATCACATGATTATCTCTTTAGATGCAGAAAAGGCATTTGATAAAATCCAGTACACATTTATGATAAAAGCTTTGGACAAACTAGGATTCCAGGTAACATTCCTGAAGATAATAAAAGCTGTCTATGACAAACATAAAGCAAGCATTATACTTAATGGTGAAAAGTTAAAGCCATTTCCTTTAAATTCAGGAGCAAGACAAAGATGTTCACTCTTTCCTCTCCTCTTCAACATAATACTAGAATTCCTAGCCAGAGCAATAAGGCAAGAGGTAGATACAAAGGGGATCCAAAGAGGAAAAGATGAAGTTAAACTCTGTCTTTGCAGATGACATGCTCCTGTATTTAAAGAACCCCATAGACTCTACTCCCAAGTTACTTGAATGGATCCAAAACTTTGGCAAAGTAGCAGGATATAAAATAAATCCTCAAAAATCAGTGGCTTTTCTGTATGCCAACACTGTGAAGAGCAAAGCTGAAATGACGAAAGCAACTCCTTTTGCAATAGCCTCAAAAAACATAAAATACTTAGGAATAACCTTAACCAAAGAAGTGAAAGACCTCTATAAGGAAAACTTTAAAAACCTCAAAAATGAAATTAAAGCAGGACTAAGAAAGTGGAAAAACCTCCCATGCTCCTGGATTGCAAGGATTAACATCGTGAAAATGGCAATATTGCCAAAGGGTATCTACAAGTTCAAAGCAATACCCATCAATATTCCAACACCAATCTTTAATGAAATAGAGGAAGCAATCCAAAAATCCATATGGCACAATAAAAGACCTCGAGTTGCAAAACCAATCCTAAGTAGAAAGAACAGTGCTGGAGGAATTTTAATACCAAACTTCAAGCTGTATTACAAAGCTATAGTAATAAAAACAGCTTGATATTGGCACAAGAACAGGCCTGAAGACCAATGGAACAGAACTGAAGACCCAGAAATGAACACACAGAACTATGGCTACTTAATCTTTGATAAAGGAGCTTTAAAAAATAGGATGGGAGAAAGACACCTGTAACAAACTAAAACTAGATCCTTATATATCACCCTGCACCAAAATCAATTCCAAATGGATCAAAGACCTCGAGGTAAAATCAGATACCTGAAAACACTACAAGAAGGAATAGGAGAAACACTTGGTTCCTTGGCACAGGACGAAACTTTCTTAATAAAGGCACAGAGACGCAACAAATCAAAGAAAGGTTGGACAAATGAGACTGCATCAAACTGCAGAACTTCTGTAGGGCAAGGGACATAGCTTGCAAGATAAACAGAAAGCCCACAGATTGGGAGAAGATCTTTACTGGCCATACAACAGAAGAAGGCCTCATACCTAAAATATATGCAGAACTCAAAAAATTAAATTCCTCCAAAACAAATCCTCAAAGAACCAACAGCCCCCTCAACAAGTGGGCTAAAGACCTAAAAAGAGACTTCTCTGAAGAGGAAGTGAGAATGGCTAAGAGACACATGAAGAATTGTTCAACATCACTGGCCATAAAAGAAATGCAAATCAAAACAACACTGAGATTCCACCTCACCCTAGTAAAAATGTCCATTATCAGGAAAACTAACAATAACAAACGCTGGAGGGGATATGGCCAAAAGGGAACCTACTACATTGTTGGTGGGAAAGTACACTTGTTCAACCACTCTGGAAAGTAGTATGGAGATTCCTCAGAAGGCTAAATAGAACTCTCCAGCAGCCCCACTGTTGGGCATCTACCCAAAAGATTACAAGCAAGACCACACCAAAGCCACCAGCACAACAATGTTCATCGCAGCACAATTTGTCATTGCTAAAATATGGAGCCGACCCAGATGCCCCTCAGTAGACGAATGGATCAGGAAAATGTGGTACATGTACACAATGGAATTCTATGCCTCTATCAGAAAGAATGCCATTACCCCAAGGAAATGGAAGGACTTGGGAAAAAAAATCATACTAAGCGAAGTGAGCCAGACCCAAAGAAACATGGACTCTATGGTCTCCCTCATTGGGAATAATTAGTTCACATCTAGGATAGTCCTAGCAGAAGATTACAATAGCTCAATAGCTATGCCCACATGAACACATAAGATGATGCTAAGCAAAATCAACTTCAAGTTATGGAAAAAAGTGGTATACCATTGTTGTTATTTTCAACATGCCATGTGAAACAATGTCCTTCCCCCAACTCCCTATATTTCTTTCCCGTGGTTTTACCCCGGATATCACTGTAACTGATTTTAGTACCCTGAATATTGTATATACATGTATTGGAACTAGGGAAGGGAATACCAAAATCAAGAGACAAAGGATAAAAAGACAAACCAATGCAATAGCAATACTTGCAAAACCATTTGGTGTAAACTAACTGTACAATTCATGAGTGGGAGAGGGACAGGGGGAGGGGGGAGGCAGGGGAAAATGAGGTAGGAGGTAACAAGTTGGATAAGAAATGTACTCACTGCCTTACCTATGAAACTGTAACCCCTCTGTACTTTACTTTGACAATAAAGAAAACAAAACTAACACACAAACAAAAATCTGTTGACTTTCTGGTAAAGTCTTTCTTTACAAAACACCCCAAAACTTGGGGTTCCTGGGGTTCCTGGAACCCCAAGTCTGCTGTGTCTCTGTACTGGTTACAGGCATCACTATTACTACTGCCTAAGAATCTAAGGGCTTAGGCAATGGGTCCTCCTTTCTTCAGTGCTTGAAGTTTTGTTTTTGTTTTTATTTTTTTGGTGGGCACAGGTGTCTCACGCCTTGTACCCACTCAGGAGGCTGAGCCCAGACAGAAAAAAATGTGTAAGACTCTATCTCCAGTTAACCATCAAAGAGCTGGAAATAGAGGCGTAGCTCCAGTGTAGAGCACCAGCTGTATGAAGGAGAATACAAGGCCCTGAGATCAAGCCCTACTACTGGTGCGTGTGCACGTGCACACACACACACACACACACACACACAGAAATGAAGTACTTCAACACATATGATTTCTGTGTGTATCATCCATGCCGGGCACTGCAATGACAAGGGGGAACGCCATGTAATCACTGCAACTCAGGGGACATAGGCAAGATGGACAGACAGATTCACAGCCCCCCAGGGACGAGGGCTGCCATTGCCCTCTGGAGATACCTGTCACTTTCCCCCACTTTCTCTTGGAGACACACACTTCCCACCCGGCCCGCGATGCTCGTGGCTGCGGCCTGTCCCGCGTGGCTGTGTCTTGCTCACGGAGGCTCTGTCAGCCCTGAAAGCAGCTGTACTCCGAGGGCAGCACAGCGCCCTGTTAGGCTTTGCTTTGATGTCTCACTTCGCGATGTAGCAGCACCGCAGTGACCACGTCCAAGCCCTGATTGCTCCCTGCAGTCCTTCCTCTGCAAGGCCACGGCTAATCCTCCATGACACAACGGATGCGCAGAAGGCAGAGAAGGCAGAGGGCTGGACCCGATCCTCGCCCCTGAAGCGTGCCACGGAGTGAGTGCCGTGGGGTGGAGTTCACTGTGGCCACCGAGACAGCGGAGGCCGGCAGCAGGGAGCGCGGTGCGGGAAGCTGACCTCTGCCCCTGGGAATGCCATGCAGCGGAGAGCAGGTGCGTGGCGTCCCAGGGTGACCTCTGCTCACCCTGCTGTGGACCACCCCCTCCGGGATGCCTACGACTCCTGTCCTCGTGTCCCTGTCAGACAAGGGCTGCGAGCACTGCCCACTCACAGATAAACTCAGACGAGAGAGCCAAGGGGGGAAGCACGCGGCCGGGTTCCTCACAGATTCTTCCCTTACGGCACAAGAGGATCTTAAAATGTCTTTTTCAAAGCTATCATGGTTCTGGTGCAGAAAATCAGGAGCGCTGCCTCACCATGTATTTTACGGCAGATTTCCATGAATTCTTTGGGTCATTCATTCACTTAGCTGCTCTTACAGCGTGGTCAGCATCTCAGATTTTCCCAGGTAGGTCCCCGACTTCAAGTTGGCTACAGTGGCTATTCCAACTTCAAATCTATGGCTTGGTTCTTATCTTCCCTGTCCAGGCCACTTCTCTGTGGTCCCACGGGCGTTCACCTCGAGCTGCCTGTGACTTCTCTTCAGCGTTTCATTATCTTTCTGCAGGGTATTCGTGATACTCAGTAATAATGCATCCAATCCCACTGCTTTTATGTTTACATCTTTATAAATCTTTATAAATCAAGTTTCTCCCAGAAGCATGTTCCCTTCTACAAATACAACTTCAGTTCACCACGGAGGAAGGCATAAACAACAAGACCGCCACCTACTATGTGGAGTACTTGTTCTCCACCTATCACCAGAGAAACAGGCCCCAATAATAAAGCCAACAGTAAGCAATTCAGCCCCACAACTGGCACTTAGAACCACCTGCCTTCTCAGCCTTCCCTTAGCACCATCCATCTGTTGGCTCTCCAGGAACAACAGCCAACACAGTTTGTAGGGCATTATTAGGATGACTATCTATAAAGAGAAAACAAAAGAGAAAGGATGGGTCAGAGGAAAGCGGTCTGCAGAGGTTTTCCACACCTGTGGGGTGCCTGGGAGTGGTTTTTCTGTCCACTATGTGCAGTTGGACTTCCCTAGGAAGCCCTAGGTGGGCTTGCGCTTCCGTGGCGGAGGCTGGCTGGCTCTGTATCCAGTCCAGACCCCTCCCTAAAGGAGCGATCCGCACAGCACCTGTCTACCACAGCTACCACCTCAGCACCTCAGAGGACGATAGCAGGTGCTGTCTCCGGTAACCACACAGTTGTTTAAAGCACACTGTGATTCCTGGCTGGTGGACTTTACAAAACGAGCCCTGTGTTCTCCCCAGTTGCAGAACAGGGGAAGGTCGCGGGAGCACGGAACGACCAACCCCACGTACATCCAGAGGCTCAAAGGAGCGGAACAATCCAAGGGGAAAGCAACAAAAATATTCCACGCCTTCCACGTGCCGTCCCTCGTCATCTTTTCTTCCCTGTGTTTTTCAGATCAGGTCCCAAAATAAGAACATCCGAACTAGGAATTTCCTGAATGTGTCCTTAGAGAGATGGAGATAGATCTGTATGAATCTTTCTTCTAGATTCCTGTCAGAAATGGTAAATCAAATCAAGAAAGCAGAAATCTGTTCATGCTGCGTAAATGCCAGTTTTGAAAATCACACCCCTGGCTCTGTGTTCTCCCTTCTCCCTCCAACCATGCTGGGTGGGTGCACACTTACACCCGGGGGGGGGGGGTCATCTCGTTGCTGGCACCAGCCACGCCAATGTCGCAGGAGCACTTTCTATGGGACGACACAACATTGCATGCTTAAAAAGCTGAGAGCATAAAAGTGCAAGTATTACTCTGAAAATGTTCCCTAATTAATAAATGTTCTACATTTTTATGTGTGAATGTTTAATATTTAATTTTTCAATAATTTTATCATTTATAATTTATTAAATTTATTTTGTGGCTTGTATTTATTAAAAATTGATAGAGTTCCTATTTCTTTTACTCCGGTTGTAGGTTATTTTTATGCAAAATGAATAAAAACAGATGTTTTTAAGACATAGGGCATTTTTTTTCCTTAAAGCCTCAGTTGTATCATATAAAGACTGCACTATCCAAGGCCTCCCTTGTCTCTCAGCTTTTCGCAGTGGTGGCGGCGTAGGCCGGGGGACTGGCTGCCTTTCGGAGTTGGGCTAAGCCGTTGTTTCTTTCTCGCGGAGTTGGGACTCGAGAGCTCCGCAGTGTTAAATGCTCCAGGGACTCCGTGCCCTTCTCATCTACATGGAGATGGAGACTTTACAGACCGAGCGGGAGATCCCCGGCTGCGGAGGTGGGGACGTGAAATGGCGGCTGTGCGCAGCCGGTGACAGGGAAGGGGGTGCGAGGAGGAGGCTGAGCGGGGCACCGGTGGGCAACGCGGCCGCCCTGCAAACGAGCAAAGCCGGGCTGAGGGCTGAGGGCTGAGGGCTGAGGGCTGCGAGTCAGGGAAGCCTTGGGCCTCTGCAGCGCCCGGTCCTGGGTGAGGGGCTCCCTGGGTGAGGGGCTCCCCTCCAGGCTGACGGCCACTCCCGCCAAGAGGCTCCGAGGCTCCAAGGCGCCCTGCGCCCCGGAGGCCACAGCACGCGGGTTCGAGTCTCTCTCAAGGTGGTTCCCAAGGAACCTGCGCCCATGACTCGCACGGACAGTGCTGCGCTAACGCTGGCCTTCTAGAAGCAGAGCCTGTGGCCCGCGCCGCCCCCCTCGCCCAGCCCGGCGCCCCTCGCCCAGCCCGGCGCCCCTCGCTCGCCCAGCCCGGCGCCCCTCGCCCAGCCCGGCGCCCCTCGCTCGGCCAGCCCGGCGCCCCTCGCCCAGCCCTGCGCCCCTCGCTCGCCCAGCCCCGCGCCCCTCGCTCGCCCAGCCCGGCGCCCCTTGCCCAGCCCCGCGCCCCTCACTCGCCCAGCCCCGCGCCCCTCGCCCAGCCCCGCGCCCCTCGCCCAGCCCGGCGCCCCTCGCCCAGCCCCGCGCCCCTCGCCCAGCCCTGCGCCCCTCGCTCGCCCAGCCCCGCGCCCCTCGCCCAGCCCTGCGCCCCTCGCTCGCCCAGCCCCGCGCCCCTCGCTCGCCCAGCCCGGCGCCCCTCGCCCAGCCCGGCGCCCCTCGCTCGCCCAGCCCCGCGCCCCTCGCCCAGCCCGGCGCCCCTCGCCCAGCCCGGCGCCCCTCGCTCGCCCAGCCCCGCGCCCCTCGCTCGCCCAGCCCGGCGCCCCTCGCCCAGCCCGGCGCCCCTCGCCCAGCCCGGCGCCCCTCACTCGCCCAGCCCGGCGCCCCTCGCCCCCCCAGCCCGCAGGGCGGAGCGGGTCTCACCCCTCGCCGAGCGCAGCTCCTCCCGCTCTCGCTGCGGAGCGCCTGTAGCACGCTGATATCATACAGTAAAACATTCCCCAGCCAAGTGCTTTACACAACATAAAATATTTTTCTATGCTAATGTTTCTTTTATTGAGTTTTTTAACAAAAAATGATCACACATTCTACAGATATTCAGCAACACTTACTCAACTGAAACACAAAATAAAATTGCAGAAACACTAAATACAGACACTCTCCCGAATGATCCAGAAAAGAATCGATTGTCAGCGAGGAATAAAGCCCATGACCCAGCTAAGCGCCGAGGCCTCGCCTGGGGTCCCCCCTTCCACAGGTGGGGCGCCCCTCTGGTCAATCAGAGCTTCCGTCCTTCACCTGCCCGACAGACAGGACAGACAGACTGAGCACCCCCGCTCCCGCGTGGACAAGAGGCCTCGCTGGCGTCTAACGCTGACCAGGACACAGACACTGCACCGTGTGGCCGTACAGAAGTGGCAGCCAGGGGCAGACAAAACTAGGTAGAAGGACTCGCTGGGGGGGACACTAACAGAGGAAACTGCAAGCGGCCATCATCAGGAAGCGGCAGGCCGGGAGAGGGCGGCCACTCAAGGTCGGGAGTCGGGGGGACTCGGGGCTGGAACTCACATCCTTTAGCAGCTCACCTCCCAGCTGGTTCCCTTATTTCCTTTATGTCTTTGTTCAAATGTGTAACGGTATCGCTCATCCCAGCCCAGGCCCCGACACCTTCTTCCTTTCCCCTGCCCTAACACCTTGTTGCCTCCAGCAATGCTCACTTGTCTGCTGGCTGATCGCCTCCCCCTCCTCCATGATCACGAAAGCGCACCGCCAGCGGACTGTCTTCGGAACTAGCTGCTGCGCCCCTGTCCTCAACCAGGCGGCCCTCGCAACCCCTTTGACACGTGTGCTCCAGTGCTTCTCAATCATCTGGGATCATGCTCAGATACAGCGTTCTGGGGTTCCTGATTCCTGGGGTGCTCCTGGGGTAAGTTCTTGTCATGCCAAGATGCTGTTGTTTCTGGTCTGCCGTTGATTCACAATCACGTTTCTGAACTCTTAGCTCTGGCGGCGTGTGAAGATACCAGGCCCAGGGAAGGGAGTGGTGGACGTAAATCTCTCCCATGACAGGTCTTTCTAGCCCTAGCAATTCCTCTCTGATCACGTGCGCGTCCACTATGGACCATGCATCTAAAACCTACTTAGGAAACAGGCATTTGTCTAGCTTGTACCCCACAGCGCTTTGACAAACCATCAAGCCTCCCATCCACAAAGCCTCCCTCACAAACACATTAAAAGCTGCTGCTCGGCAGTTGAAAACCTGTGTTAATTCCTAAGCAAGACTTCTAAACAGAAAAGCCCCAGAGGCTGAAGCGATTGGAACCAACTCTCTACAATAGGGATTTTCTTTTAGGGTCTGTTTGGCAATGTGTGCTTCTAACTTTAAAGCAGGCCATGTCAGCAGTTTAATTTAAGACATCAAATGAGAAACAATCTGTCTGGCATAACCTTTTGCCAGTGAAATGAACAGCCTCGGAGCTCTCCCGCAGAACACTCTCATTATCCTGGTCTCCGTGACATGGGACATATTGTCTCTTTTCTTGACTTGACCTTAACACATCACTGATGCAAAACATATTTCCCGTTTGAAAAATAGTCATCTAGAAAATAAAACCATTTCCCTAGCTCAGGCACAGTCCTGTATCTCAGCATTGGTGAAGATGTGTTTTTATTTGTGCCATTAACTGATTCTAGCCTCTTTAAAAATTGGAGAGATATTTGTGAGCAAAGAAGTACTTACCTTAAAATGTATTCTTCCCTTTCAAAACGTAAGGCCAAGCAGGGCTCTGGCGGCTTCCGCCTGTCATCATAGCTACTCAGGAGACTGGGGGCTGAGATGGAGGTTTGAAGCCCTCCCAGACACACAAATCCAAGGGACTCTTTTCTCTACTTAAGCATCAAAACGCTGGGAGTGAAGATGTGGCTCAAATGATACAGTGCCAGCCTTGAGAGAAAACTTTAAGAGACAGGGCCAAGGCACCGAGTTCAGGCCCCAGTACACACAGACACACAGACACACAGACACACACACAGACACACACACACACACACACACGGCCAACAGATTAAGACCTAAGAGAATGTGCCTCTTTGCCTTTGATCACAATGTGCTCCTGGAATATTGAAGGACAAGCAGAAATTTGTAAGCAAAGGATGTGCCTTCGTTATACACATACATGTATATATACACACACGTATGCTCTATAATTGCGTAAAATTGCCATCTACTGTTAGAACAAGTATCAAATTCTGTCAGAAACCACACAGACATCCAGGTACAGGACAACAAAGGAAAGGTTTATTGCCGGCAAAGGGGCCGGGAAGACCCCTTCTCCCCGGGAGAAGTGAGAAGTGCGGCCTGTTGTCTGGGGTGACCTGGGGTGACCTAGGAGGTCTTGGACGTGCAGATCAGGGGCTCCACCATGTCAGGCTATGATTGATGGCTGCTGTCAAGGGGGTCCTGCAGCTGCCTTGACCCTGGAGGTCACTTGTAGGGGGATCTTGCTGTCTTACGTGGTCATCAATGGAGGAGAGGAGGGGGTGGAGGCTAGCTACTGGCTGCCCTGTCCGGAGGGCTTAGTGCTGCTTAGGAAGGGAGCACGCTAAGCTGTGGGAGAGGAGGCATCAGGCTCACGGATACATTCTGGAGAAACTGATTGAAATAGGAAGAGATTAGAGTTCATTTGATTTGAAATTTTCACAATGTCAAACTGTGGCGAGAAGGATTTACCTAGAAATACATTTGGATAGTTGGAAGAAGCAAGATGCGATCGAGTATTGAGTTTTGCAGGCTAATGACCTTCCCACTTCCGCTATTCTCTTCTCTGATAAAAGTCTTATACAAGGGAAACAATTGCATTTGTTGGTTCATTGCGTTATGAGACCTTCATTGCATTTGTATCCATTAGAGTCAGCATCAAGCATTACAAAGAGTGACTAGAGTAAGGTAACAATCTATCTCGTTTCAAGAAGCCTGGTGGCACGCATATATGGTACAGCAGTAATTCGGCACCCACTCTCCTTGGAACTTTATATTGCATCTTTTTTCAATCAACTCGTGGTCCAAGATGGAGACAGAAATTGTAACCATTATGCCCATGTAACGTGTTGAAAGATGTGCAGAAAGATGAGAACAAAGGATCTTTTTTTGGCTGTATGGTCGGAGACTACCCCAACATTCTTTCCAATTATCTCTACTTAACTCTTGAGCCAAAGTTATATTGCCATAAGGGAGACCGAGAGGTAGGCACAGTGAGAATACTGCAAACCAGGCTTCTCTTTTAAAGCAAGGTAGAGAATATGGATTTAAGGGAGGCAATGAGATGCTATTTCTGCTACTGGCACATGGGGCATAAATAATACTGGAAATACTGGGGTATCTAAATTTGGCCTCTTTAAAGGAGAGCATAAGGATTATGGGTCTGCTTGTAGAAGAACCAGTAAACTAACCTTCCCACAGACAACTCTTCATCTCTTGGGCAAGAGAGACTCTTCTGGATTAAAAAGCAGTCAGTTTTTAAAGGGGACTCACCATTGAAAGCAAGGAGTTCTGTTCATTGGGGGAGATTCACTTAGAGATGGGTTTTCCTTTGATGGGAGACCCCTCCTCACTCCTCAGTCTTCACAGGACAGGAAAAGGCAGAATCTGAGCAAAACACTCCTGTCTTGCAGACAGTAAGGATAAGAGAATGGAGTTCAAGGCTGCACAAGAGAACACAAAGTGAGTGGAAGGAGTCCTGGAAAGGAAGGAGGCCCATTGGAATCTGCGTATAGACACTCTGCAAATCCTTTGCTGACTTCTGCTCGTGCATGGGGAAGACGTGCAGGAGCCCAGGGAAAGATCGAACTGGAAGACTGAAGAGACGGGAGAGAGATTTCAGCCCACCTGACACTGGTAAGAAAGAGCTGGGCATTCACGTCACTCTAAGTTACAGGGACTTGGCCATTGTGTTTCAAATACCTTTCTCCTCTTATTTTCTTCCTGTTTGGGGTTCTAGTTGCAGAGTAACTTGTAAGACCCCCATTAGACTACTTGACATTGTCACACGGACTACGGAAATGTTATCTCTCCGCCCCCCCCCGCCCAGCTTTTTTGTCTCTGCTCTTTACATAGGAAAATTTCTCTTGCTATATATTCACATCCACTGTCACTTTCTTCTGCCAACTTGAATTTGTTCATAAGCCCATATTCAATGAATTTTCTATTTCAGATATTGTACTTTTCAGTTCTAGAATTTCCATTTTATATAGCCTCCATTTCTCTGATGAATTTTCCCCATCTGTTCCCTCATTATGACAATTTTTCCCTCAAAGTACTTAGATGGGTAATTGTAATATCAACATCTAGATCAGATCACATCTATTTAACTGATGGGGTTTTTGTTATAAGAGTCATTTTCTTTTCCCTTCAAAACCCAGTAGAATTTTTAGTGTACGCATATACACATACACCACGTGTCCTATCTTGTATATCTTCTGGTTTCTTGTATGCTTCTTTATAGATTTTTTTTTTGCTGTTTTTATCAGGTAGTAATTAGATGATAACTTCGATTTGTAAGGGTTTAGTTATCTGTTTTGCTAGAGAGAAAACACCCATTATCAACAGCAGAGTAGGAAAGAGATATAACTGTGGATCATATATGTATTAAGGAGATAAGGGATACTAAATAACTTAATAATAAATAACTCATGCCAATAATGTCTACAAGTCAGAAGCAATAAAAAAAACTGCCCCCCTACAGAAAATAGGAAATGCTTCTCCTCCAAAAGAAAACCTCAAATTCATTTAACATTACTGGGGGAGTCTTTCAAACGTTTAAAAATATTTCTTTTTTTTCTAAATTTTTCCAATTTTTCATAAACTCCATCAGGAAATAGAAGGACATTATGAGAACATACTGTAGCACAAGAAAATATATGGCAGAATTTCTATGCCTACACTTCTTCCAGAAGAAGTAAACAAAGTTCTGTAGGATTTAAAAGTTTATCAGAAGAAACTTACACAAATATGAGGTGATGGGAAGCACCACAAATAGTAAATATGAGAACAAACAGATTCGACTTCCTTATGACGATACTTTCCCCAAGAGCAAAAGCAAGAAGATCTATTACCTTACCTAGTCCATACAGTATGAGATGTCCTAGTGTCATAAGGTACAATAAAGCAAGTCAGAGAAATAAGAGGCCTAACTACTGGAAAGCAATATGCATTGTCTATTTGTACATGCCATGTTCTCTCATGTTTAAAAAAAATCCTAGGAATCTGAAAAACAACTAGTTATAATGAAGAAGTGAATTTAGTAAGGCCACCGAATACAAATGTACAACATACAAAAATAAAGTGTACATCAACACTAGTAAGCAAACTACTGAAAACATAGTAGCATACAGTGACACATACCTATAATTCTAGCTACTCGGGAGGCTGAGATCTCTGAGGATAGTGGTTCAGAGCCAGCCCAGGCAAGAAAGTCTGTGAGACTCTTATCTTCAATTGACCACCAGAAAACTGGGGGGTGGGGGGGGGGGGGCGCTGTGGCTCAAAATAGTAGAGTTCTAGCCTTGAGTACAAGAGCTCAAGGACAGCAGCCAGGCCCCGTGACTGACAAAGAACAAAACAAACAAAAAATAATGGCATTAGAAAAGCACAAAATACAAAGGGGCAATTTAATTACAGGAGTAAAAGACCTCTAATGTGAAAACCGTGAAAGTAAAGACTGTTTGATGACTGAGAAAATATGTCATGTTTGTGGGCTAGAAGATTCCGTATTATCAAGGTATCAATTACCTCAAATTAATCTGGACATCTTAATACTTATCAAAGTTTTAATAAGACCTTTTAGAATGCTACTGTGTCAACATGATTGTAAAATTCATATAGAAATTCAGAGGATACAGATTAGTAAAAGATATTTGAAAGAGAACAAAGTTAGAACATTCATGCTACTGATTTTAAGGATCACTAAGAAGCCATAATAATCAAGATGGTGCCATATTGTCTTGTAGTATTGTGAGAATGTAGACAAGTAAATGACTGAAACAGTGAGACACTTTGGAAACTTATCCATATAATATCAACTTACATACAAACACCAACACTATTCAATAAGGAAACTTGTGATATGAAAACAAAAACATAATTTCCAGATATGTCAGACATAAATATATGCCTCACCAAAGGAGACGCGAGCATGGATTATAGGTGCACAAAAGGTGCTTAGCTCATCAGAAGAAGGGAAACCTTTAGATACAGAGGAGCCATAGATACTTCTAGAAGTGGCTAAAGTCAGAGGACTACCATCCAATGTTGCCGAAGACGCAGAGCAGTTGCAGTTGTCTCACTGGCATGGCCGTCATGAATGCCAAGCAGCCTAGCACATGGTCTAGCAGTTTCTTAGCAGGGTCCATGTTACATACATAACTTAGGACTCAAGAATTCTACTCCTATTACATACCCAAGAGAAAAGAAAATGTATAGCCCACGAAAACAGTCATAGAAAAACATTTATATGTGTTTTCTTCATAATAGTCAAACCTGGTAGTAACCCAAATGTCTACTAAATAAAGTATAGTATACTCCCACGATGGCACAGTATTCAGAAACAATTAATATACACAACATGGACAAATGTCTGAAAAAATCAAATGAGAGAAATTTTCCACAAAGGATGCACCCTTCATAAGATGATGAATAACATGCATAAGAAATGTGAGGTCGAATTTGGAGCACTGATTTCCTGTGTTAGGGATTTACTGTGTAAGGGGATCGGGGAAATTTCTGCAATGGTTCATATGTGACATGTGCATTGTTTACTTTGCTTTCAATGTATTGTAAAACATTTTGTACGTATTTGTTACACAAATCTAGACACCTTCATCAACTTCCAGAGTACTGTAGCTTAAATGTATGCATTTTAGTTGAGGCAAACTATACCTATTTTTTTTTTAAGTATTACTTTTAAAAACATGGTCTCATGGTGATTTTTCAACACTTGCATATCTATTGTTCTATTGTTGTCTAAGCAGATATCGCTTTTTTTTTAAACCCTCTCCTATCAGCATGAACAGAAGATCTATTTGGTTATTTAATTTAAAAGGTTGAATAAAATCAGAAAAAAGAGGTATGTGTAGAAATATAGTTTCACTAATTTGATATGAATATAAAACCCTATGTGTGGGTTTACCACTTTCCTTCTGATGGATTACCAGTGTCTTTTGTCTTTAATTTGCATTCCACGCTGTATAAACTATTTTCATATCACCTATGATTTCTAGTCCAAATTTCTTTAAAAATGAGCTAAAAATTAAATGCATTTTTGAAGCAATCTAAATGCAAAATCCTCCTGGGATTTTATAATTTTTTCACATGCTACCTCTCACGTGCCCTACAACTAATTTAACCCATTTTTGCGTGTGACTCACTTTTCATCTGGATTTCCAAAGCATTCGACTCTGCTTTTCACGGCAGAGGAATGCACCTTGCTTTCTTCCCATCCTTTCTTATTTCACTGGTTACAGGATGGTTAATTTCATCCACCACCACAGTGCGCATCTACTCTTCCCTTGAGCTGTGCCCAGATCCATGTGCTCACTTAGCTTCAATGGAGTCAGCTCTTCCATGCGTTCAGATACGTTGAAAACGAACTATAGAACTTGTGGGTGAGGACGAGTGGGCAAATCTGAGAGAGGGCAAGGGAAGGAGTGACATTATACAAAGATATGCACCCACTACCTGATTTATGTATCTGTAACCCCCTGTTCATTACCTTTACAATAACGATAAAACATATATTAGAAAAAAGAAAGGTGTAATAAAGTCACCAAACAGTGAAAGGGGAAGAAAGCTTTCTCTTTTAAATCCATAAACCTTTTAAAGATTCCTTTACCATTTTCTTCTTTGAAAAGATAGTTTTGCCCCAATGTCTATTAACATATAGTGAAACTGTGGCAAAACGTTTAGCTCTTCCCTATGTGTGTTCTTTCTTTATTTCTGAAATGTAAAGGCAAATGTTGGCTTAGAGATTTTTACAAAACTTATTACCTAAGTGGACAATTAACGTATTTCAGAGTATGTATGTATGTATGTTTGTATGTATGTATGTGCCAGTCCTGAGACTTGAACTCAGGTCCTGGGAACTGTCCCTGAGCTGTTTTGCTCAAGGCTAGAGTTCAACCACTTGAATCAGAGTTCTACTTTGCCTTTTTGCTTGGTTAGTTGGAGATAGGCGTCTCATGGACTTTCCTTTCTGGGCTGGCTTCAAGCTTTGATCTTTAGGTCTCAGCCTCCTGAGTAGCTAGAATTACAGGCCTGAGCCACTGGCACCTGCCAGATACCTTTATATGCTGTAGAGTGCTGATTAAAATCATGACAAGAAAATATGGCAACTACAAGCAAATAGATGATCAACAAGAACTTCCATGACCAGATGTGAGTGCATACCTGTAATCTCAGCTACTCAGAAGGGTAGCAGAATTTTGATTCAACACAAGCATGAACAAAGTTCCAGAATCTATTTGAAAAAAAGGCAAAAAAAAGTCTGTGAATGTGGCTCAAGCGGTAAAGCACTTGCCTAGCAAGTTGAAGGTCCTGAGTTCAAAGTCCTACACTACCAAACAACAACAAAACCGCCACAAAAACAAGCAAACAAAAAACCAATTAGGAACTTCCAATATCTGTTGATAAAAATATAAATTGGTTCAACTCCTTTGGAGAATAGTGTGGCATTCCACATACAACAGTAAATTTACCATTGCTAATATTAGTAATTCCTCTCATATATCTGTGTTCTCTAATACCTTAGGACACTGTACAAGAATGTTCTTGGCAGTGGGGTCATTAGTTGTCCTACATTGGGAAACAAACCCAAATGACTGTCAACATCGTAGTCTAATGGCTAGTGTTGCGTCCACGCAGTGGAAGAGTATTGGTATGGTTTGAATGTTTTCCCTCCCTGCCCCCGTTCGTAGGTTCTTCTCTGGAAATCTTTTCTCTGAAGGTGATGGCATTATGAGGTGAGGTAAAGGAAGAGCCCCAATGAATGGTACAGTATCCCTATAGAGATACGCAGAGCTACCTAACCTTTCCAGCACACGAGGAAGGAGAAGGAACATGCTCTATGAACCAGAAAGTACTTCCCAGCTATGTTGAATCAGTGGCGTCTTGCTCTTAGGCTTTTTGGCCCCCGCCACGGCAAACTGTTAGAATTCTGTTATTTATTAGGGGCTTAGCTTGATTGTTTTTTATAGCAGTCTGATGAAGACAATTACAGATCATGGGAATTAAAGAAATGAACAGAATGACACACAATGAAATGCGTGGATCCTATAAACAATAAGGAAATAAAAATCATAGCGCAATACACACAGTATGTTTCTTTCATAAAATGATCAAGACCAGACAAAGGTGAACTACAGTTTTTAAGGATGTACACCAAGTGGTACAACAAAAATCGACATAATTAGGGGCCAGGATTGGGGTCCATTTGAAGGCAAGGGGAATCCGGAAGGCGGCACAATGCAAGACAGGAACTTGCAGAGCGTGGACGATGTTCTTTCTCTTGACCTGTGCAGTAACTGCATGGTGTTTGCTTCATAACCGTATCATAACGGTACACGTATGCGTCATGCACTTTGCTCTGTGTTATATTTAGCAGAAAAATATTTCAAAACATTATCCAGTGTATTATGCAATTCACTTCTCCCCGCCATCACTCTCGTTACCCTAATCCAAGTCTAGGTCTGGGATCAAGTTCAGATGCGTCCATCCTTCCTTGAAGAAGCCTGAGGGTTATAATCGCTAATTTTCTTCAAGCTTTTGGGTAGGTAGTTTCATGAGTAAAATAGAATGAAGAAGAAACAAGGACGGTAACATTCAGTAACAGCCACATGGAAAAAGAAACAGTAAACATTCATTAGTATAAATTTATTCCAAGGCAAGTGTTCATCCTATTTTATGCTCTCCATTAGAGCAACTTCGGCCACATGAATTATCGAGTAATGAGGGGTACCAGTTGCTTGATTTTCATATCACGCTCAGTTATTTAAGTCATGTACAAGTGTACTTCCCAGTATTTGCCTCTCTACAGCCATGAATCCTGTGGCATAATCCAATTTTTAATATCGAATTGAAGAAACGCTTTGATAAAAAGCTTCATTTAAATATAATTATCAAGATGTTTTTATTTCCATTTAGCGATTCACTTACAAGATGTTGCTTAAAAATACAGTGGAATCAGATCTTTCAACAAAAATGAAGCTTGTTGAGTTTTCTGCATTCATTTTGATATATTTAAATTTTTACCATTGTCAGTAGCCACCCAGACCCATTAAAACAACATCTATTTGTGACTGTTTTTTTTTTTATTTAAGTCTTTAGTTAGTGACTAATTTTCCATTATGTTAATCACAGAAGGCTGAATAGACTGCTTTCTCTAAGGCATGGTGTGTGTGTGTGTGTGTGTGTGTGTGTGTGTGTGTGTGTGTGTGTGTGTGTGCACGCACGCATGCGCACATGTACCAAACCATTCGATTAGAGGATTGCAAGCTAGAGAAATGAACTCCTTCCACGGTAATCTGCTTGGTCCCCCTAGGGTGTTCGGGGCACTTTATACGGATGTCTCACAGATCTTTGAAACCATGCCAAACGGGGCTGGGGTGAAGCTCTGTGGCAAAGCGCTTGCCTAGCAAGTGAAATGTCTCTGGTTCAATCCCCTGTACCAAAAGGAAAAGAAAATCAAGCAAACAAACAAACAAACAAAAACAGTTTTAAAAAACCCTCAAGTGATGCCAGACTGTGGAAAACATCCACGTGATGCACGAGTGTATCTTCCATCTTGTGGTGGTTCGGATCGCAGAGTTCAGCGATGCTGGCTCTTCTGCTTATTTCTCTTTTGGAGAGCTGGGGAGACCCAGCCCTACGTGGTTATTTTTTAACCCCGCTGATATTTTTTTAGTGCATAATAATTGTGTCACATCAGGGTCTCATTGCAATACTTTTCACAAGTACATACAGTTTGGTTATATTCACGCCTGCTATCACTCTTAAGCCCAAGTCCTTTTATCTTTCTTGTAATTTTAAAGTCTAACTCTTCATAAACGCATATACAATACTTAGGATCATTTTCTGCCCCTCCTGCTCCTCATTGCTCCCACCAGTGCTCAAGCTTCCTTCTCTCCCCGCCCCCCTTGTATCTAACTTCCACCTACGAGAGACAATATGTATTATTTCTCTCTCTAAGTCTAGCTAATTTCACTTACCAAGATGATCTCCCGTCCCGTCTGTTTTCCTATAAAGAACGAAAATTCCACAGCCCGGAGTCTTGGTTAAAACGGAGCCCCGTGAACTTTCATGCCTGGCCCGGCCCTGAATGGCTCTTCCTTAATCCCTGCCTCCCAGGTCGCTCGGATTCCAGGCTGCAGCCACGGGGCAGGGCAAGGCCTGGGTGTTCTGCCCATCACCGAACTTTGCCATTTTGAGCTCGCATTTATTTACCTGGACACATTTTGCACCTTATTGTGGGATTTTTTCACTTCCTCTTCCCGCCAGATGTCTCTTTAAGCTTTCTGTCCACTTCATTGGGCCTTCTTTCTTTAATTGGCTCATTGAAGATCTTTATTCTGACTATTGATCCTTGGTTGTTTTTTTTGGTGTTACATTTATTTTCTCAAGTCTGACTATAATTTCATTGTCATCAAGGCACTCCTGAAGAAAAAGGCGCTCATTTTTATTTTAGACACATGTGTGAATCTTTATAAGGAGCACTTTCTTAAAAATTTCATACCTTGAGGTAGAGAGGGTAAATGATTTCCAAGTATCATAAAGGTATTACCCTATATTTTCTTCTAGGAATCTTGAATTTTGCACCTGTTTGTTTTGTGTTACTTTGCTTGGTGAAGCCTAGAGAGTCAAGTTCATTTTTTTCCATAGGAAAAATCAATTTAACCATTCTCATTTTTAGAAAAATCATTTGTTCCTTGTTTGCCTACATTGCCAAGTCTGTGACACACTCTTTATTTTCAGGGATAATTTGCTTGATTGGTTTATTTGTTTATACTGAAGCCTTTGCCACATCATCTTAGTTACTATACCTCATTAGTATAATTTTATAATGCTTTAGATATGTAGGGCAAATTCTATCACCTTATTCTATAAATATGATTTGACTGTTCTTAACTTTGTGTTCCTGTATATTAATATAATGAGCTTGTTAATTCAAAAATTCTTGTAGGATTTTGTTTGCAATTACGTAATATTAACAAGTCAATCACGGGAGAATTATTAAGAATTAAGGTCAGAGCGGGGAGCTAGTGGCTCACGCCTATAATCCTAGCTGTTCAGGAAGGAGATCTGAGGAGCAAGGTTTGAAGCCAGCCTGGGCAAGGAAAGTCCATGAGACTCTTATTTCCAATTAATCATAGAAAAAGCCAGAAGTGGGGCTGTGGCTCAAGTGGTAGGGTGTTACCTTTGAGCAAATAGGAGCTCAAAACAGCACCCAAGCTCAGAGTTTGAGCCCCAGAACTGCCCCCCCCGCAAAAAAAAGGTATATTTGCTCCACTTGCAAATCTACTGGTGAGTTTAACAAAGTTTCAAGGATGTTGGCAGAAGACACAAGATTCTTAGGTCCAAGACAAAGGACCTTATTCCTTAAGGTAGTGACTGTAACTAGAAACCAACATTTTGTATACAGGTGCTGAAGAACCAAATTCCATAAAGAAATAAATATGAAAAGAAACAGGCTGAGAGCCACCTGTGGTTGTATTACAGGAGACGATCCTTGAGTTTTGGAAGCATGAGTATACTATACCAGACAGTAATGTCTGCCCTTTGCTGTAGAGGGAGACACTGTGTCTTTGAAGGTTATTCATCACAAAACACTCCTAAAATATTCTAGGACAGTCAATGATTATCTATGCTTTCAAGAGATATAAAAATGACATGGAGAATTATCTCCTAACTGCATATCTAGGATACTGAGTTTTTCTATCCATGAACATCATTTGTAGATGATTCTCCTCCAATGACTCAGTTTGGTTTTTCCATTCTGGAAGAATATTGCTATGCTGGGATAGAGCTTTAAGTAACATGTTAAATACAATTAGCAATAATAACAATCTTCCCTGTTTTGTACAGAAAAGTTTCTAAGGTTTCAATGTGGAATAATGTCTTCTAGTTCTTCGTTAAAAACACCCAAGCCAGGAAGTGGTGCTGTGGCTCAAGTGGTAGAGTGCTAGCCTTAAGCTGAAGAGCTCGGACAATGCCAAGGCCCAGAGTTCAAGACCCATGACTGACAAAACAGAAAACCTAAAACAGGGTATCAACATGCCCCATGACTGACAAATGCACTGCCTTATGTATGAAACTGTAACCCCTCTGTACACCACTTTGACAATAAATACATTTATAAAACCAAAACAGGAAAACACCCAGACCAAATTATCAGTGCTCTTTTGTAATTTCAGCTGACACGATTGTTTATTAGGGACGAACTGGAATTATCATGTTTATTTTTATTGTCTCTATCGAGAAAGTCCTACTCATTTTCACTTCAATCACTTTATATATACTGTAGTCTGCGTGCTAGTGGCCCTTACCATGTTCATGTGAAAGCTAAGCGTGGAGCCGTTAGGAGGTGCTAAGGCCATGAGGGGCTCTTCCTTCCGATGAGCGCCTGGAGAATACTGGGGGGAACTGGAACAAAGCAGCCCTTTAAAAAACTTCTTTTTACTACAATGGTTAAAGTGGCATCTTGGAAGCAAGGGCTGGGACCAGCCATCAGACCTGCAGGTGCCTTGATCTGGCACGTCCAAACTTATAGAACTGTGAGAAATAACTTCCTTTTGTTTATTGTTTATCAAATCCGTGTGATTTTGTTGAGTAACAGGAATGAACTAAGGCCAGGTGGCAAACTGACTGGACCATTACTGCTAATAGTTTGTTCAGGGCTTTTTGTCCACAAGTGAGATTGGCTTTTAGCCTTCATTTATACTATGATTGTGTAACTTTGATATTATAGTTAGACTTGTCTCACAGAAGCATTGTCTCCAGTAAGGACTTCACCTTACCACGTCATAAAAAAATGTATCAAAGACACCAATGGCATCCGCGTTGTTGCTGAATTCAATTCTTAACCCTCATCTTACTTAACACTATGGCCTGTTTGATTACTCTCTCCTCCTTGAAGGGTGGACATCACATACCCTCGTATTTCCTCCTCCTCTCAAGTCTGTCCTCTTTGGTCTCCTTTGATGAATTTTCTTCGTCTCTGTGACTTCCTAATTTTGGATGGTCCAAAGGCACAGTACTTACACCTCTTCTTTGTCCAAATAATAGAGGATGTCCATAGATGATGATTTCAGACAGGCTCACGGCTTTGAATGCCATCTATATATCATTTCAAAGGGTCCCTGTCCTTTGAACTGAACTCCTATATCCAAACACATTTTTCAAGTTGAGGTCTAACAGACGTCTGAAAATTAACTCATACAAAACTGAATGCATCTTCCCCATCTGACCATTATTACACAGACGCTACCCCATCCCTCCCTTTTTTATAATAATTACTTATTTATTGTCAAAGTGATGTACAGAGAGGTTACAATTTCATATGTAAGGCCATGGGTACATTTCTTGTACTATATGTTACCTTCTCCCTCACTCCCCTTGCTAATTCTCCTCTTTCTTTGTTAGGATATGAGAACATTAAAGGTAAGGCTAAACATTTATCTTTAAATCCCCAGTTCCTGGTATACATCTGCTATTGAACAAATGTTATATTCATTTATTTGATTTTGAAAATTGGAACAAATTACTATGTCAGTCAGATTTTAAACAACTCATTTGTTTCAACCCATCAGGTTTTAAACTTATCTCAGTAGTAATCAACCAAATTAACGTTTGTTTACCATCCTGGATTAGTGATATATATATATATATATTTTTTTTTTTTTCCACAGTGAAACACAAAAGGACACACTCTACTGCATGAATTCATTGTATCTACCCAGTAACGGGGAAGCCATGCATTGTCTCTCAAACAAAACAAAAACCACAGTGCTTTGTTTCTCTTTTATTGCAACCCATTGCAAGGTCAAAAGATTCACAGAAATATAGAAACTACAAACCAAGTGAATTTTCTTTATCCACTCAAAAAGACACTTAAAGACAAAGGACCAGAATTTTCCACTACAGCAATATATTTCATAGGCTTTATTCTGAAAATACTGTTGACATTTTGGAGAGGATAAAAAGCCCTGCATTAAATGTGTTCACATGTATTTATGGCATTTTAAGCAAAAGAAGCTATATTGCCTAGAAAATTTATTTTAAGCCTTATTTCAAAGCATCTAATGAGAACACATTCAACAATTATCACAGAATCACTTGAGGTGATGCTTTTCTTGGCTGTTTTTTTTTTATTCTTTTTTATTTTTGAGATTAATGTTTTGAGGCTGGATGAGAGGTCTACATATTTCTACATATGTACCAAAGCACTTTTCCAGGTTATGTTGCATCAGGCTTTCTGGATTAGCCAACATTTTAAAGAGTAAATGCAATCCCCCCCGCCCCCCGAAGCTAGAGCAGATTACAGTGCTGTACTTTAGATTCAAACAATACAACATTGAAAAGAAATCAGTTATACATTCTGAAACCATTTGACAACCAAACTGTAACATTCCAAAGATTATCACAACTTTGAACTGAAAACATACCATCTATATCATAGATGGCTCTCCCTTTTTGTCTTCTTATTTAACTATTTAAAATATAGTGTGACATATATAAAAATTAAGCTTTTGTTTATTCACTCAAGCTACTATTACTATACATACTGTCTTATAAATTAGTTTTGGGTTAAAATCATTTAAAATTTTGTGAAATAAGATTTTTTTTTTTTACTGGTGGAGAAATAACTATGAAAATGATACATTTCGATATGTAATAAGAAATGTAGTTTAATGGTAAACATTTTTTTCTTATACACATTTGACTCCCTTCAAATTAAATTAGTAACCTATTAAATTAATTATGGTTAAAATATTCATGGTGTTTTCCCATTAGATTTTCTTAACTGATTGAGATAAAAACAAACAAACAAAAAATGCCACATCAGAAACAGGTTGACATAATCAAAGGAAACAGTTGTACAGAAAAGGAGTCATAAATATGTGGGAGGAATTCAAATGTAAGGCTAACTTCTTACAGCTCGTATTATTTTAGCAATGTTGGAATTGATGAGAAATAAATTCAAACCTCACTATATTTGTTAAAGACCAAATAACATTTATGTCCACATCAGAGAAGAATAAATAGCAAATTCACAAGTCGGGGTTTGCTTCTAGTCCTATTATGAAAGGTGATCACTCTTTAGCTTAAAAAGGCTCCCTGCTGTCTCGATTAAAAAATCTAGATGCAGGAAAAGTTACTTGAGCCTGAGTCCCTACAGTTAATTAATTGTGAAAATGTGTGAAATCGAAACATATATTCATTTGCTGATAGGTACTGTCTTAATTGAAAGCTGGCAATCTTTAAGTAAATGAAAATACTTACTTCTGGCAAGTATAAATGAATCTTAATGAACAGATTTTCTAATTTTTCTTAACTCATACATTAGCTAGCAACAGATTTTTGCAGTAGCATAAAAAGGATTGAAATAATGGTAACATGCATATTTTCCAAAGTCCTGTTCTAAAACCCAAAGCAGAGCAAACAAAAAGTTCAATAAAAAGATTGTCTACTTAGGTCTGTCTCACTCATTGTCTATCATTGTGACTACTCTCAGTGTCAGAAATATATTTTCATAATTATCAAAATTAACAAAATAATGAAATGATCTGTAGATTTTTTTTAATAACTGCACACCATTACTTACATTGGTGGCTTCCCTAGGGATAATGCTAATATCTACATATCACTAAAATAGATCCCCACCCATTACTATCTACAAAAATAAAAGCTAACACAATGTCAACGTAAAACCAACTAAAATACTTAGTACTCAACAGAATGCATTTGTAGAATAATGAATAATTAACTTTCGTGAGTTGGCCAGGAGAGTTCAGACTGTTGCCTTGGTATAAAAAATTTGCAGTGGGCTTCATTCTCTCTAGTCCCGAGGTCACCCAGCAAGGAGCAACCTGGCCACCTGTGGACGCAGCAAGTTAGCAAGAGCCACAGGGGTAACAGGTTCCCTCCAGGGTCCAGGGCAAGGCCCCCAGCCAGGAAAGGAGATGACTCACAAAGACCCTGCCCTGGTGTGTGTATGTCCTTGCACGTGTGCACGCACACAGGCGTGCGCACAGCGACACGCAGCTATGACCGAGCATCCTGAGTACCGTCTCCTGGCCTCTCGTCAGAGCAGGCTCGCTTGTGTTCCGGTCTCCCCGGTGGAGGGACAGCCGTCGGTGAGGGTCGGTTCCCAGAGTGACAGAGCTCAAGGTCATGCGTCCTTTGCTGTGACTCTGAAAAATCTTCCGGTCCTTTGAGAGAAACAAGCTTTTGGACAGAAAGATTAAAAAGTTTATACTTTGCATAATCTTCTTTTCTTTTTTCTTTTTGGGAAAACAAGCCAGCTCACCTGGGAACAAATAACAGTGCTTTTATCCTATGTGTTTGCAAACAAGACACAGATACGCACACCCAGTGCACACCCAGTGCACGCCCAGTGCACACCCAGTGCACACGACGCAGGTGGTGTCGAGATCCCACTCCAGTCCAGGCTCCCTTTCCGGGCCTGCTGGCTGGCCCGGGGGGCGGCGGGGAGGGCTAGGAGGAGGCAGCAGACATGTTGGGAGTCCAGCCCATCTGGTAGGCTCTCTCCAGGGTCCTCTTGCAGTCCTGCAGCACGGTGCTGAAGGTGACGTGGGGGTACTGCTGCACCAGCTGCTCCACCGTCACTTCGTTCACCTGCAAGCACACAAGCGGCACCGTCAGGCCGGGCCCTGCCTGCCGCCCCTCCCGGGGCCCTGCCTGCCCCGGAGCTCTGACTCAGCAGTGCTCCATCTGCCCTTCTGGAGTCTCTAGAAGCGTACATGTTTAGGATTGGTCAAGATCGTAATGATGTCCACTGAAAATGGAGCCCTGGAGAGAGAAGGAAATGGAAGCACCGTGTTCTCATCACATTCGGCTTCTTCAAGACAGACAGCGCACAGTGGGAGACCGTGCACAGGATTCCAGGGAGGAGGGCGAGGGAGATGTTGATTTTTCTTCCCTTTAAATGTTAAGGCATTGCAAACTTCAGGTCCCTTTGTGGAAAGGGCTGAAATGTGAGGAATCAATAATTAAAACATACATGGCTGGCAGGTCAGCGATGGCCCCAATAGACCTTAACCATCAAAGATACCACCTTGATTCCCGATTAGACAAGGCAATCAGACAGGCCTAATTAAAACTAACACCTTTACAACTGCTGTGCTGTGAAGGGATTAATTTGTCAATTATTTTAAAGCTGATTGCAGTTCATATCACAGAACTAGACAGCTTCCTTCATCCTTTAGATAAATAAATGATTAACCTAAGAACCACAACTTTTAGGTGGCTTTATTTAAAATCTTTATTGAACACTTGGGCATTTTCGGATGCATCAATATTTTACTTTTCCTGAGTAAGCTATACTGAAGTGAGTCTGAAGGAAAGTACTTGTGATACACAGTTTTGAGCGTCTCTCTTGATACTCCTTACTAAAAAAGATCAGGATCGCCAGGAACTTTCAATACCACCAAGCCCTGGCTGTTTGTCTTGAAAGAATGCATGAAAGTGAGATGATCATGAAGTCCGTTGTCTGCACTTCTCTGAAACAACAGGCTGCTTTGTGGCGGTTAGGAATTATTTTCTTGGGGCAGGGCCTCCCGTTGCTGAGAAGGTTCCCCGAGCCAGGCCCTCTAGCCACTTTGGGCTCCAGTTAGTTTTTAGATATTGCCTTGTTGTTGGGTGAGGATAGCCTACAACTAGTATCCTCCTATCCACGCCTTCTGTGCAGCTGGGGTTAAAGTTATGAAGCCACATGCTCAGCCTGTTTGTTGAGATAAGTTCTTGCTAATTCTTTTTGTTTTGTTTAAAGTGTGAACCTTTCCAATCTCTACCTCCCAAATAGCCTGGATTTCAGGTAAGCCACCATGCCTGACCCCTTCCTTTCTTTTCGAAATTAGATTTTTACAGCATAACTTGTAAAAAAAAATGTTAAAAATACTTATGATAGAGGATTTCCATAAGAATTAAATGTAATCATATGCCTGCTTAGTATAGTAAATGACAAACAAAGCTTCCTAAGTGGCAGCTGTATTGCAGTAGGTATCCAGGAAACACTATTGAATGTAGCAGTTAATCAATCATATGTTAGAGGAACTTACTCTCTATGCCAATCAATATATATTTGATATATTTAAAAAGAAACCTTTAACACAACACTGGTTATAACATTCAAACTAAAATCATTACAGGGAAAACAGTAATCTTCGGAACCTACTTCATAGACAGGAAGAATCTGTCTTAATGTTCTTCAGAGGAGTTCCTAGATTTTTCCTAGTAACACAGTCCAGTCAGGACTTTTCTTTTGCTGGTGGTCCCCACACTGCTTTGGAGTCACCTTTCCCATTCTGCCGTAAACACACCTGGAAAGGTGCAGGTTCACTCCATCAGAGACAACACCAGGGAAAGATGTGCCCTCTTGCAAAAGAACTTAGCATCTGAGCCACTTAGCATCTAACAGACTAAAAATAGGTAGGAAAAGAATGGAGAAAAACACTGAAACCTACCATAAGGACAGAGACTATTTTACATGTCCATCTTTTCCAATCTGTACATGGACCTGTACACAATTTTGTGTATGAGGTCCACAGGCAATTTGCTTTGGAGAGACAATTAAAAAAAAAAACAAACAGAAAATACCTCTGTGATAACTTTTCAAAGAAGAGGCATGTAATTCACCTTAAGAAAACTTGCCACAGAAAGATATGTTTATGAGATGTATACATCAGGCAATAATTTTCACTTTCATTAAGGCTTAAGAGTTAATTTATTTCATCAGCTCTTCTAATGTACTTTATGTATCCTTTTGATGTACCAAAATTTGATTTATCTATTTGTATTCCATAAAGTAAGGTACACTAGCCATTAAGAATAGAGATAATTCAATGTTAATTCCTAGGTTGTGGATATGAAGAGACAAAATTTCCTGTGTAGCTATATGAAAAATGGCATGGGCAATCCTCTGCAGATATAATATGTCTTCTGAGCAATCCTTTTGCTAAACTATGCTCTATAAATTCTAGAAAACAAAGCAAAGGGGAAATGCAAATATTCCATTTCAATGCTTTGTTAGGTACAAGTTATTCATGGGAAAATACATATGCTTGCATGTTTACTATAGGAAAGGTTCTTTTACTTTAAATGTCTCCTAGTGATGTAGTATGCAATTTTTTATATTAAAGTTATGTTCTTACTCTTTTAAAAATTGTATTATCTTTAAGGAGCTGTGCAAAGGAGTTGTCATTTTAAAAAGCAGCATATCTTGATCAATGTCATCACTAGAAACAGTACAAACCCTGCTCACTTGGTCTTTGTATAGACTTCATGGTTCTCAGGTGTTGTAGATGTGTCCAGTGTAAGACACTAGGAAGGTTCAAGTCTGTTTGAATCTTATGCCTACATACACATTTCTGGAGACATTTTAACATGCACAAAAGTACTTGCTAGGAAGAAAAGATCCACTGTCTATTCTAGCTAAAAATGTACACAAGATTAAAAGGAAACACAAAAATAAAGATGATTTTAAAGCTCCCCATCATTCCTAGTTTTATGTATTCTGTTTCTTTTTCTTTGGCTTAAACTACCAATGGCAGCTCCTATTTCAGATACGAGCTTTAAAAAATCAAGTGTCTTCCTAAAGAAACAGTCAGCCATGTCATTTGAAGAAATTACAGTGATTAAATAGAAAAAAGGCATGTGCCACAGGTATGTGTATATATATATATATATATATATATATATATATATATATATCCAAACACATACATGGGTTTCATAGTTCTTGCCAAAGACTACATAACCATCATTTACATTTTCACAATTATTGTAAATCTTTCTAAGGTAGTAGCAATTTGTCTGGTATTTTAATCTATTTTGAGTTAACATCTATTAGCACTTTTTGAAGATGTGAGGTAAATTGCTATGTTGATTAAGGTAAATGACAAGGTAGTTTCATCATATTGCTATGGCTGTTGCTAAGATGGAAGAGCGAGGAGAGAACCTTCAGAGTTTCAGGGAACCCATCGAGCTAGTTTACCAAGACTGTCATACCTCATTGTCAGTGCTTTCCCAGAACGTCCCAGATCACTGTAAGCCTAGGCCTGGATTATCTTCTCGATTATAGCAACTATTAAAATAACATAATTTCATTTAAGACTTGCTGAAAAGCAAACAAACACTGATTTACATGAGGTAACTCGAATTTCCACATTAGCTGATGTTAACAACAGGACATGTTTTCTGTCAAAGAAGAAACAAGAGACATGGCAAGAGTATCTTAGGTCACGGCTAAGAATAAAGCTTATGAAGTGACTTGTTCTCTAATGCAGAAAGTTCCAACGTACTTAAAATGCCAGAGCAATAAAACGTACAGAAAGATCCCAGACTGATTCTTGACAAGAGCACTCTTTCAGTCATCTCTGTTTTCCACTTCACATATACTGTCTGGTATATTCTTATCCCATTAGAATACAGAATTTTTGTTCTCTACCATATCCATGGCATCTAGAGTACACCTAACATATGATAGGTACTCAATAAATGTTTGCTCGCTAAATTAACATCCATTGTTCAATGAATAATTTACTTAGTTTCAGCATTGTAATGGGGACTGATCTCAAGGACTTGCACTTGAAATTCTACCATTTGAATCACACTGCCAGTCCTTTGATTTTTTTTTCTTCAGATAGGGTCTCGTGTTTGTGCCCTAAATGGCCTGCTGTGCCTTCTGAGTAGCTTGAATCACAGGTTACGTACACTATGCCTGGCTTGTTCACTTGGAGGGGGGTAATTCTGGGGTTTGAACTTAGGGCCTGGCACTTGGTACAGAGGTCCTCTAGCTCCGGAATCAGATCCTCAGCATGTTCTGCTTTTTCATGTAGGGTCTTGCATTTTTGCCTAGGACCATGATCCTCCTATTACAACTTCCCAAGTGCCTAGGTCATAGACACAGACCACCATGCCTGAATGACTGATTGGGATCGAGTCTTCCCAACTCTTCCCTTAGATAGTCTTGCTACCCCTGATTCCTATGTACCAAGTAGTTGGGATTAGAAGGTATAAGCCATGGTGCCGGTACCTTGTGGTTTATTCTTGTGAACTTTTCCCCAGGCTGGCCTTAAACAATAATCCTTTAATTTCTACCTTCAGAGAAGCTGGTTTACAGGAATGAAGATGTTTTATGCACATAAAAAATGAATAAATAATTATGCATTAGAAATTGTAGAGGTAAGTTCACAGTGCTCCTAGATGATTCCAGGAATAGAGGAGTATTGACACTTTACAGCCCCAAACTCCTTTAACCCACTGAAGTTCATGCTTGTGGTGATTCTGTGGGCAGCCATCTTTCCCCTCTGACCTTCCCAGGTGCTTCTTTCCAGATACTTTCCCCTGGAATTTCCCAAAACTTTTCACAAAGGAACAAAGCAGCTCACAATAGCGCTGAGAAATGAAACGAGTCAGCTGAACTGTGGACTGATAGCAGCCATTCTTATTGGGCGTCAGTGATCCACTACTCTGGTTGTGTATACTGAGGGCCATGTTAACAGTCTTAGGTGTAAACAGCTTTCCCACACTGCACAACCCCCACACGCTTCAGAAGATGTGCTACTTCGCTTCCAGCATTCGTGGCCCGCTCAGTCTGCAGGCTCAAGAGAGATCCGAGGACTTTGTGACAGTGCTTGATGTCACAGTTATCTGCTGGCAGAAAGAGCTATGGCTGAGTCTCCTGACTCAAAGCAGTGCTATTCCTACCCTTTGATTTTGTGACTTTCGGGAGCTGACATAGTTTACAACTATGGAGGAACAAATGGAAATCAGAGGGGCTTGCTATTTTTGGTTGGTTCTATTGTCTCCCTGGGGAACATGAAGCAGATAGAATCGTTTTGGACAATGAGGAATTATCCACCCAACCTGTTCCACACACCTACTGATAAACACCTAGAATTAGGATGTCTCATGGTTGGATATATTCAATATCTTTTCTTCTCTCCAGCATGATTTATTTTAGTAAAAACATTTGAAAAAGTTGTTGAATTTTTACCTTTGTGAGCAGAAAAACAAAAGAAAAACACATTCTCATTTCAGTGAGGGTGGGAAGGGAATAATATTCAATGAACATATATTTTCCAGGCATATGAGCACTAATGCCGGTAAAATAAACAAGTTGTAGCCTATACTGCACTGATATTCACATAGGGGCAAAAAGCCAGGAAGTGGCAGCCAGGGTTTGAATTCAGGACCGAACACAAACAGAACAGCGTTTGAACCAATTTCCCTGGTTCACATGGGGTTATCTGTGAAGTAGAGTCAGATCTGGTAAAATGGTTACTGACATTCTTTTACTAAGGTTGGTATGTAAGTACTTTGCACTTGATGTGCTAAGTACTTACAATGCCCGTGATGAGCTTTCTCTGTGAGATATTTTGTCCTGGAGCTGGGATTGTATGACACAAGATCGGAACACAATGAAGCTCCAGGACTAAGGGGCTTTTGGTAGGGCCAACGGTGACCATGTTAGAAAGTAACACTGCTTCCCTGCCCACCTCTCTCCTAGCGATGTGCTTTTGCAGGATGAGGGGCAGAACAGTCAGCCCTCTCAGAGCTTCTCACCTTGACAGGAAGACTGAAAACTACAACAGCACCAGCATGGCCTCAGAAAAGCTCTCAGGAAACAGAAGCTGCTAGGCAAGGACGCCCAAAGCAAGATGATGATGTTCTCCAAGGGTGTGGAGAAGGGCTTTCCAAAAGAGAGATTTAAGCGGACCCCTGAAGCGCAAGGAGGTGTCAGTCTGGATACTGCATGCGTTAAATATACAAATATTAGCAACGAACAAAGAAGCCAGACCAGGAGCTAGAATAGAATAATTAGTCTTTTATGATGTGAACTATTTGGTGGGCATTGAAAAACTTCAAGTAGGAACTACGACACATTCTTCTTTCAGGGGCAGAGAAAATGGATCCCTCTGTGGGGGTGGGAAGAGCAAGGTGCCCAGCGCATCTGTGAAGGTGTCACAAACAGCACGCTCAGCTCTTGTCCTAATTCAGGACTCTTGTCCTCGTGCTGGACTGTCACTCTTCACAGACTCCTTGGGCAATGTCACTCAGTGCCACCAGCCCCAGGGGCAGACCCCTGGCGGCCCAGAGGCCGAGTGCTGCCTCTTGGGCAATGCACCTCCAGAATCTGCTTCTCTCGGAGTTTCCTGGCTCTCTGGGAAGCTGTGCTGCATGTCCAGGAATCTGACATCCACCAGCTGCCAGCAAGCGACTGTGGACAGTGCAAACCCAAACCCACTGTTCTTTCAGCTTAGTGCCCATGGGCTCTGATAGGGGCATGGTGGAGAATGAACCCTCATCGTGAAAATGATAAAGTAAGAGCTGTAACTGTTACTCATCTAGTTAAGATATTCCCCAGGGCCTGAAACAAAAGGTTCATTCATTTGTACAACAGATGGCAAAAAATAAACTGGTTTCTGCTCCTCTGTATCCAGTCTTTGATTTCTTGTTGTGCCTAGCTAAAGCTGGCCACCGTCTGACATTCTGTGGAACCCAGTTCTGAGGCAGGCCGAGTTTCTCCTCCAGGGCCCCTCCACAGGTGGGAGGAGACACTCAGACAAAGTCCTTAAGACATTTCAAAGAAGAAAAACCAAGTACCTGGACTTCAGAGCTAGTGCTAAGGGGAGATCCAGCGAACACAGAACGCTCGCAGTGCTCTACACTGCACACATAAATCTCACGTGGGTAGCCCGAGGAGTTTAAGGATGTATTTTGTATAGAGAGGTAAGAGATATTACCCTTGGGTGGCAAAAAGAACAAAACAAAAACCCCCATCTAAAAATGCCCCAACGCAGGAAGCGACGGGTACAGAGAGGGTGGACTCGCGGGGCAGGCTCCTTCCTGCAGCAAGCGCAGTCATCCATCTCGGAATCTGCACTGAGCAGAAGCGCCACGCTGTCACCAGCACGAGGCCTGGCTGCAGGTGGCCTCTCTTCGTGAGCTGGAGGTGGCTGTTCTTGCTGGCCCTGCTGCGATTCCCTGGCATGAGCGCCGTGAGAAAGCAGCGAGGGGCCTGGGAGGCTGGGGATCTCAGAAGCGCCCGCAGCGTGAGAATTGGGGCTCGCTAAGAGGAGGCCTCTAATTAGAGATTAGCAGGACAGAAAGTCCAATCACGGGATTATCAGAGGAAAAAGCTGGTGTCATTTTCATTCCTTGTACCACCAAGCAATCCTGCTTCAGGCTCACAGACTTTCCCGGGTCATTCTGGGAACGGACCGCCGGTTAAGGACTTGATCCACTGCGCCAGTGTATGGATGGGCATGTGCAGGGCAGACGGTCACCATAACTTCTATGTCAGACGCCAGGGCGGAGAAGGCCACTTGGGCCGAGGTGTCAGCTGTAGGGCTCCAAGTGGTTCGACAAAAGATCAACTACTAGAAAAGTTAAAAAAAAAAAAAAAGTAGGCCCTGATATCACTACCGCTGTAGTCATTGAGTGGTAAGTACAGTGTATTTACGGAACACATCTGGGTGGTTCTAAATTAAACTCGAAGTGAAGCTGAAGAACGTTAACTGAGGGGGAAAACTCTCTCTGAAGTAAAAAGAAATTGTTTTTCTTTGTGCCTAATGGCTTTCAGTTTTTATTTTCTCACATAAAGACTAGGCAGTGGTAATCATCAAGGAGGTACTTGATGAAAAAAGTCTTTCTGAAACTGCAGCTTCCATCAGTAGAATTTATGGATGTGACCTGTTTCCTAAAATGAATTTATTATCAGCAAAAATTTGCTCTACATGACTGCGATCAGTAAATCTGAAGATTAAAAAACCTAAAACATAAGTGGACTTTTTTTTTTCCAGAAAAGGAACTGTATATAAATCAGAGAATGCCTCGGGTCCCCGGGAGTTCTCAGAATCCCTGAGCTGCAGGAAATGTTATTAACGCCAAGGTAGCACCCTTCTTATTTGCTTATTTATTCCTCTGTCTGGATACACTTTTAAATTTATCAAATTATTAAGAGGATATGTAATCGAATGGTTTTCAAATTTGCTTTTAGTTAGATATACTTTTACAAACCCCAACTATCGATTTCAAATACATACAAAAATAAAAGGGGGATTGGTCTGACTGCAGAAAATGAAAGTGAGAAACATAGTCTAAGTCATTCATTCATCCATTCATCATTCATTTACCCATCCACTGTAGTCTGTAGCGCACAGCGTTGTATGTCCTGATAAAGTGAGACCGCAATTCCATTCTAGTGAGGAGGAGAGTGATAAGGATGAGAAAGAGAAGCATCAGCCAAAGTAACAAACAAAGCTAATATGCATCGCGTATATCATATTAAAACATTCACACAAATTAACTCGGCCTTCTCCATGGCCTGTGAGCTAGGTGCTCTTCTTATTTTCACTTTACAGATGAGGGAATGGGGAGGCTCCGACAAGCTGGAAGGGAAGAATGGGAATAGTGGAAAGAAACAGGATGAGGATGTAGAAGACAGGAGAAAAGCCTTCCCATGAAGCAGGGAGTGCTTGCTATACAGATGTGGCTGCCAAGAGACAGAGCAAGTGGCCAAGAGGTGGCCGTTTGCTAACACAGAGGTCACTGGTGACCTTGGCAAGAGCGGCCTCGGTGCCAAGGTGAGGCTAGAAATAGATTATAATGAGCAGTAAGGAAGGAACGAGAACTCTTCCCAGCCAACCCTTCTCAGACATTTCCTAGAGGGGTGACAGAAATAAAGGATGGCAAAGGTCCCTCTGAAAGTGGATTCAAGAGCAAAGTGAGGGTCTTTGTTCAGGAGAAACATAATTTCGATACCCTTTGAAGAGTTAATTGTCAATCTCCCAACATTCTTGTGACTATCTGTTCACTATTGTTCCCAACTAATTTTTTCTTGTTCACTATTCTTTCCATCGCCTGCCATGGTGACTGATATGTATGGCAGGTTTACAGTATTTACTGAGTAAATGAATAGAATATATACTAAAATTAGGAAAAGAAAGACCTGGGTTTTCTCTGAAAAGCTGCTTAGGGATAGAAACACCCTTCTCAGTGGGGGGGGCAGCACCGATGGCCCCCGCAGGCCCCCGCAGGCCCCCGCAGGCCCTCGCTGCTGCCCCTCCCCGAGGGACTGCAGGCCACCCTTGTTTCTACTCGGTTAAGAGTTTAGGGATTCTGGGATCTAATTTGACTTCTGCCGAGGAACTATTACCCGATTCACTTATAAATTAAGAAAACCGCAATCCTATAACCCAATTCTTTTGTACTGTTACTGAAGCCAAATCAAGGAGATTGTTTAATACCGAGGAATGATGTTTGGGGTGCCTTCAGGGAAGCTCCCCCCAGAAATCCACTCGCCCTGCAGTATTCAGGGGAACCGTAGGCACTCTCCTTCCCCGCCTTTCTCAAAACAAAACCAGTCAATTTCATAACAATTCGGTTCCCAAACAGAGGCGAATACAACACAAGCAGCTACTTGCAGACCATTCCCTTACGAGTTTCCGCCAGATGCTGAGGATCAAGCGCGTCTCAGCGTGGACACTGAGCGGCTGTTTGACTTGGCAAGTCTTTCCTCTCTGACTTCTTAGGTTTCTTCTTCCTCTGTTAAGTTTCACTGTAATTTAATGGAACCTAATCATTAAAAAGAAAGATATTATTCTTTTTAAGAAATGCTGCCTGACTCCCAGGAGCCGGCTTTTCCTAAGATTTTAGCATGAGAATTTATATTCGAGACTAGAAAATTATGATCCTACTAGGGACAGGAAATTAATATATCAGGTAGTATCCAAAGCAGGTATACATAAATAAAAACAACAGAAGTTAACATTTATCAAATGCTTGTAGTATGCCTGTGCTCAATGCTTTATTACAATATTTCAGTTAATCTCGTAATTTCCCTCTGGGGTAAATATTATTATCCCTCGTTTTGAGATGCATTTCAGGTGATTCTGAAGCTTTTCTGAAGAGATTAAGTTGTTCAAAGTTCCAAGAGAGTGAAGTGGAATTTGGAAAGCTAGAAGTCTGCCACTCATGATCACAAACTTTACCTCTTCCATAAAACTCCATGCCAGTATTTCTTGGCTCAAGATTTCAATACTGGAAGGAGTTTCAGTTACACTTAGTGGTTTAGGTGAACAGGGTCAGAAGATGCGAATGTTTGACTAAAATGAGGTTGAGATGTCACATCTGAATTTCAGATGATGTTTTCCCCTGCTTCGGTAACCAGGAATAGCCAGGGAGGCTTGTAAGGATGGGTGTTAAAGTGCTCCCGTGTGAAAAGAAGTCACCTGGAGAAATTCTTGCATCAGCAAGAGGAGCAAGGCGCCCTCCCGCTCAAGCCGGGGCTGCCACGGGCGCTGCTGGGCAAGGCTGCGTGGTGACAGTGTCACTCGCCCCGGAGGACTGCGGGCTCCTTCCGTCAGCCCACTCCGGCTTTACGAGGGCAGAATGTGGCTATGTTTTTCCACTTTATTTTCTTTGACATGGCATTAATTTTGAGGCTTAAATTTTGGCTAAGGGCAGTCCGGAAACAGCTGCGCGTACGGGGTAGGGAGAGGGGACCCCCGCAGGTACCCCCTGGTTTCATGGCTGAATTGCTACCAAAGCAGCCCTGGGTACAGGGCCCACAAATTGTTTTTACCTTAAACTGATTTTTCCAGTTAGTTCAGTGTATTAGTTACAGAGTCCTATGTTATTCTCCCCACAGGGCTTTCCTGCTCACAATTCCCAAACAAGCTGATAAAAACTCCCTTTTCTCCACAGAAATATTTTGGTTGTTGAGGCTTTTTCTTGCCATAATTACTTCCTGAAAAATGGAGTGCTCAAGTTTTCCTGAATATTTTTACATTAAATTGGGGTACACAAAATTTGGTCCTTCACATCTTCAGGTTGTAAAGCAGATCCCTGGCTTGAAAGAGCTGACTGGTTTCCATTACTTGCTTTCCGCTTGTCATCAATTTGATCAAATAAAATCTCCTATACCCTTTAAATGAGGAAATTGGGGCAAAAAGCAAAACTTCTTATGTCGCGGAGAAGATAACATGTATTAAAAGAAGTCCGTCGTGTAGTTAAGTCTAAACGTCAAGAACTGGGGTAGGTGAGGTCTTGGCAGAAGCAATTTGATGGGCAATAAATACATTAATTCGTTTTCCCGATGCAGATCAATAGTCAGCCTCCGGAGTCCCTGGCCTGAATGGGCCACACAGAGGCCCTGCCTCCCCGCCTCCCCCCCCCCCCCCCCCCCCCCCCCCGCCCCTCTGATCTTTTCTGGGAGGACTCTTCACGCCTGTGTAATTCTAATTTATGTCAACTAGAAATCAAAGAAATTCCAAGAGGTTTTGGTCATAGGACGTGAGGGGGGACCTTTCACAATCGATTTCTGTCTATGTCTTAAACAACAGGACCCCCAACAGGGCCCCCTGATCCCCCCAGGGGCCCCTACTGGCCAAAAGAAGAAGCTCCCCGGAGAAGGGCAGCTACCTGCTGCGGGCCCAAGGGGGAGAGGCCCTCATAGAGCCAGGCCTACTTTCTCCACCTCATCTATAACTCCGCAGGGACAGAAGAAGGAAGCATTTCAACCAAGAGCTCTGCCAAGAGTGGCTCCTCAATAACGCTCTTTAATCATACCCCAGACGCTGGCATTTTCAAATCAAATGAACAGTGTGTAAAATTAGTTCTGCATGAAGTTAAAAAAAAATAGAAAGTGAAAGGGAGCTTTTAAAAGCTCCAGCATTTCTCCATCCAACTGCTTTTCACAAGGGTTTGGCATTTGAGAATTGCTACGTTTATGATGTTATTCACTGCTCATAATTCAGGCCCTGTGTCTCCATACCAGTAATAACACATGCTGAGAGCCTTCTCAAACCAGATTCTCAGCCAATGCCATGTCTGAGCTCCGTCCTTCTCATCAACCTTGTTACCCTAAACATTTCTCATTAACCTTGAACACTCCATTTCCATTTTGCCCTCCACCTTTCCCATGACTTTTGTTTTTGTTCTTTGAAGTTTTGTTCTCCATCCAAAACTACCTTGTAAGAAACGAGAAAACTCTATTATTAGAAGAAACAGATGCATAGAGGCCAGAATTCACTCATGTCATGAAAATAATTTATATGACCAAAGCTACTGCTGTCTATAATTGGGAAAACCAAAGTAAACCCACTGCTCTTGTTAGAGTCCCATTGATTATATATGTATTTTCAACGAAACCACTCAATAATGTGAGTTAAATGGATAGGTGATTTCGGGTCAACTCTAATTCCCAAGGTCAGGTAAGTCTTTGAACTCTCTTTAAGAATCTAAGCTCACCCCAATTCATCAAAGCCATCTCACACAGTGATTTCTACTCTAGGTATTCACAATGCACTGAAGGTTTCACAAGATTACTTGGCATCAGCCTCAAAACCTGTTAACATGCTTATCCACCCAGCAATCAGAAAGGCTACTCAGACAGGAACTTAATGTCTTTCCTGACTTTACAATGCATGGGGGCGGGTGCTGATTTGTTCAATGACCAGAGCATTCTTTCTTAGAAATTAGTAATGTTGCAGCGAAAGTTTAGTTCAAAGTTTGATAATCCAAGGACATACTGCTTTCAGCCGAATATGTTTAATACTTCTCTTGTGTTTAATGTTTACCTAAACTCAAAGGGACATTCAATCACTTGCGCTCTCTCTCTCGCTCTCTCTCTCTCTCTCTTCTCTCTCTCTCTCTCTCTCTCTCTCTCACACACACACACACACACACACACACACACACACACACACGGTGGGGTAGATTTTCCTACAAGTAAAAGCCATTTTATTGATCTTTGCAATTCCTCAAATAGTTGAAGTGGGGAAAAAAAGCACCAGTTCGGTGAAGTATAGCCCCCAAATTATAAGTAGCCTCAAATGAGAGAAACTACAACTAGACCTCAATCTTTCATGTTCTCTAAGAACACGAGTAACCAGGACACACAAACCTTGGAATCTCTTCTCTCTGCAGTGAAGGGCCAGTAACAACATTTTGGGCAATGGTTGTGTGAACAAGTTCACTTGCCCCACAGTTGGCTCTAGCCGTGCACAGAATGAGGTGGAGAACTTAAACGGATGAGTTTTACTACTGGTTAGCAGAGCTAGCAAAAAAAGTACAAGAAGGGCAATAGGCCCAACGTACTTTTGCTCTTTAATTCTCAGTTGTCACAGATGACTATAAAAATAATGAATTTTGTCTCCATACTAGTTCTAGTTTTAGTCCTTCCTTGTTTCTATTTTTATTTTTGCCTTTGTTTTCCTTGTTACTTTCTCTTTCTTTATGTCAACATTATCTTCCACTCACAGGTTCCTAGTACTGTCAGGCTTTTTTCCACTCTGTGCCTGGGTAGATGAGATGGCCGCGTAGTTGATTCCAAACAGGTAGTGTCCTGTTGGAGGCATTAGTTCTTTTCTCAGTTATTGGTATCTTTGTAAAGAAAGGAATAGTTTTTTAACTTTAAATTTTGGTGGAGAACAACTATAAAGTCATCTTTTGCTGTGTGAGTTTCTTCTTCTGTTTTCAAGTTCTTTCAAAATGAGAGCAGACAATACATTTTTTTTCCTCATTTGGAAATTAAAATATCTTGGCACAGGTTAATATATGACATTAGTGGTAGAAATAACAATGGACATTATTCTGTGTGCTTCATACTTGTTAACTAACTAATATGTTCAGAATTATACAAGATCCATACTAGATTTACTAGGTCCTCCTTCAGCTCCTCTCCCTTCTTCCGTCCCTCCCTCCTTCTCCACTTTTCCTCTCTGCTTTCTTGCCTCCCTCCATTCTTCCATTCCTCCCTCCCTTGCTCCTCTCCTTCTCTTTCTTCCTCCCTTCCTCCCTCCTTTCTTTTTTCTTAGAAACAAAATTTACCAAATTACACAAATAGTAAATGCGGAGTGAAGACTTGAACCTAAACAATGGTTCTAAAAGAGGCGTCTTCCTTGCTAAGTTCTTTTCTTCTCTATCTTTCTTCAAAATGTAAATTATAGAGATGGATGGCATAATGTAAAATTTGAAGGCTCAATAGCTACTTTAATCTGGGTTTCCATCCAACTAAACTAGTAAGTGGGGCTTTCTGTGCAAGGCTTAAATCGTACTTTGTACGTGGTTTGGAAATGTCTCTGTCCTCATGGAACCTCTTGTGTTGGCTCTGAGCTAACTGGAGTCTCAGGAAACCAGACAGCAAGGCTGGGCTCCTTGGGCTGGGCTGTGTTACAGCAGGCTCAGGCCAGACGGCATCATGTTGGAATCAGTAGGCTCTCCAAGCAGCTTTCTGGCTGGTAATAGGATTCAGATACTACCCAAGGAAGGGGCTTTGACCCTTAGGGGGACCACTAATTGGAACAGCCTCTTTATCTCATTTTGGTAATTTGTACTTGGGCAAAAAAGGACCCAAATTCCTTAACTTAAAAAGTCAGCAAAATTCTATGCAACAACTCTGTCTGGAAACATCTTCTGTACTAACAAGACAATGCAAGTAGGACAATTTGTCTTTGAGGGTGGAGCTGATCCTAGATCTAAATAGGAAAGGATAGAAAAATGGTAAATTCTGAGAATAGTGATGGAATCTCTAATAAGTCTGAATACATATACATGATGACCTTGGTTAGAAAGCGCTCATGAAGCATTTGTTTCCGATGAACTAATAAGCAGGCACTGCTGTCATTGTTTTGTTTCTAAAGTACTCTATCGCAGTACCCGTTAGCTTACTTTAACAGCATTTGCAAGTGGTAGGATTAGTAGCAGCATTAATACTAGCCATGAGATTTAAGAGAGACATAAATCTCTCCTGAGACCCCTGGGGCAGAGCAAGTAGCTTTTTAGCCTGGGTTAGATTTTATGTAATAAAAGCTCTAGAATAAAACTTAACTAGAAAGAGATGACACTGTTCCAAAAGAAACGTGCTCATTACCTGAGCTATGTATCTATAACCCCTCTAAACATACTTTTACAGTAAAAATAAAAATAAAAAAGCTTATCTAGCATAGTTCTAGTATAAATTGGCATTTAAAAATATTTGGAACAAAGAATTAGATCAATTAGAAAAATGACAGAGCGTACAAGGGAAGGGAGCCCTTCTTTTTGCCTTCAATTTTCTACATTTAGAAAGCGCATGCCCTCGTTGTGTTCTTCTGTTCATATTCTTTGGCTAGCTTCGTCCCTAATCCCCATTACAGAAAGTAGCACGTGTGTGAGTTAGTGTTAAGATGCCAGCACTCTGTTAGCAAGTGTCTGACGGAGACCTCTTCCAGGCAAGCGGTGACATGACCAAGATTGTTCCTAAGGTTGTGCCCTAAACGCAAAGACTTCGGAGACGTGAGTCAAACAGTCTTTGGACAAAGATCAGTATTTCTTGGCCTCCACTTTCTCACCTTCACAGTACAAATAACTGGTTTTCAGATTTGTCATAGGGAAACCATGGGAACCACAAAGAGAAAAACATTTCTCTAGTACCTAGTGCTCTATACAGATTTTTAAATTATCTTTCTTTCCAGCCTTCAAAAGGTCCCACGCTCAGTGGTGCCATTTCCCAACTCCTGCACATATGGCGGGCCAGCCCACAGTCTCGCGGGGCCGCGTGTCACCATGTAGTGAGAGGCCGATATGAATGAACGCACAGATCTCTCCACACCACACCCGCCCTTCATGCCTCAAATGGCCAGACTCCATACATGGGGAGCACTGAAATCACACGCTTGAGAAAAAGCAATTTGGCACTGTTTTTTTCTACCTTATTGATGCTGGAATCTGGAACTCAGAATAGAATTTTACCGTTAGATTCTCCAAAGTGAAGTCTGCCATGAAAACTTTAATTTTAGCCCATGGGCTTATATATAGGAGGCTCAAGTCTAGGATGACTGGGTGTGATTACTTTTCATTCTTCTTGAGCCATGAAATGTATTACTAATCAGAAAAAAATGCAAAAATAATTTCAGACTAGTTTAGAAAATCAGGCCAACAAGGAATAGCTGTAGTAGTGTGTGTAATGTGTGCGCGTGTGTGTAGGCGTTCTCATGTGTGTGCGTGTGCATACACATAAGGACAAGGAAGAAAAGCGCATCGGGCTATGCCCTCTGCTGATAGGTGGAAAACACACAACTCGACAAACAACTCTTACTTTGTCGCATCTCATCAGTCCCAAGTATCTCAGAGACTTGCTGCTCTGCGCAATCAGGGTGGCTCCTTGATCTGTGATTTCTTTACACCATCCAACATCCACAGTCTCTATTGTCATGCTGTATCGCCCAATGGCTATCAGTGCTGTAGAGGGCAGAGAGAGAGAGAGAGAGAGAGAGAGAGAGAGAGAGAGAGAGAGAGAGAGAGAGAGAGAGAGAGAGAGAGATTAATGTCAGTGGTGTAAGGGATCTCTATGTTATTATGAAGATTGCTCCCATTTCCTCACTAAATTTGTTCCTGAAATGCTGTGCGCAAATGAATGTTTTATAAACTAAATTAGATTTGAAATGCTTTAGGAAAGCTCACTCTATGACAAACCCTTTTGTAAAGTGAATAATCATTCCATAATTTCTCTTTCGTTTGACACAACCTTTTATCAGTTTCACTCATTGCAAGGTTACCTATACTTCTAAACATTCATATTATAAATAATACATTCTAATGAATTGCAGATATAGCATTACAAAAACTCCAGCTACTAACTATAAAATTTAAAAACATTAAGTTTTTAAAAAAGAAAAACCCACGGACAATAACATTGTGACTTGTGCTATACTGTGCATACGTTTCTTTATGAATCAGCGTAATTTTTTCCATCTGTTCATGACCTGCAAAATGTGGGAGCATACAATATTTTTCACATTTATCCTTTTTGCGACTGTTGGGAATTAAGAAAACATTATACAAAGAGTTGAGTTTAATTGGTGCCATGCTAGAAGTGCAGCAAAGGGAATGCATTTGCTATGGTAAATTTCCTTACCATTTCAGAAATCTCCTTTCTATTAACATATAAAATGGAGCCTGTCATCTGAAAACTGACAGCATCTCTAGCGTTCTTGACTGCTTAGCACTGTACCACTACTAAAATGTAGATGCGTATCTCATAACCCACAATGAGCACAACATCCCTGCAAAGCTTTCTAACCTATCACTCTGTCAGAGCGACCAATCAGTGAAAACAATGTTTTTAAGGATTTCTGAAATGATAAGTGTGTCCATCTCTACATTTGTGAAGCATAAAACAGATTTCAACACTTTCACATAGGACAAATGGTGCATTTGTGAAATATAACCTCTGAAAACAAGGCCATGAATATGAAAAAGAAAAGAGACACTGTTTGCTAATTATTTCCTTACTTTAGATAACATAGTTTGCTTTCTATAACACTAAAAGTAGGTGATATTTTCCAAAATGTATGGAATATATTGATAAGAACAGAGTGAATTACTTGCGTTAATAAATGTAACTCATGGAAAAGATCATTTGGAAAAATATCTATGATAATTGTCTTAGTAGATTTTATTTTTACTAGAAGTCATGCATCAAAACACTTCCAAGTGACCATATACTTAATATTTATTAAAACAACAATCAAGATACCAATGGTTTCCAGTAAAAATATCAAAGAGAAAGAACTGTTAAATTTCTTATGCACTCTAATGCATGTTTGTTAATGTTTTCATCTTTGGCTATGCAGTTTTGGCATTTAAGGTTTTCCAGCGGGGAGGAGGAATGTAGAATTTGCTAAATAATGATTACAGGTTTGCTGAAATGGTCTGATTAGTAATTTTGTGTAGGAAAAGTAATATCATAGATTAATCACACTAGTGCCTCTGACCTAGGAAAACTGCTGTTCTTTCTGGTGTTGTCATGCCTTGTATGACCATTACTCTCTGAAGATCTCCTATGGTATATGAAGTAGGAGATACATCCAGTACGTCCATTTCAGCACAGAGTACTCACACTGGTATTTTAAAGATGACAAAGTCCAGGGTGCAGGGAGACTCACAAGGCTGCTGGCTTGTGTTGTGTGTTTTCATTGAAGCTTAAGGCTAGAACATGAAGGCCTTGAACTATTCAGAAAAAAAATGATATGCGTTGCTTTCACTGACTCTTGGTAATCAAATGAAGTCAGTAGTTATAGACTGGGTGCTAAAATAACTGGTTTTGGAGTTTTCCTTTCCCTTTTCTTTCTTGTCAAAACTAAAATACACAATAAAGAAGACAGCGGAATATGAATGGGTATTCAGTTTTTGTGTTGACCTTGTTTTGCTTACTAAAGTTAGAATTAAACTTTATTATCCCCTAATTCATTCATTTATTCAATAAACACCACAGGAGTACCAAAGCATTCCTGCCAACACTTTATTGACTACTTTGTACGTGCCAGGTTCTGGGCTAAGAATTTCCAAAGCGTTTTCTGATTTAATACTCACAGCAACTCTATGAAGTCTTATTGTTATTTTCACTTTAAAGATCAGGATATTGAGTCACAGAGAGACTGAATAACTTTCCTAATGGTATAAAAGTGAATTTGAAGTTGGGAGCCAGCTCTTGGCACTGTCTGTACTTCAGATCAATCACATTAGAATCATGAGCTAGGAACCTGGCGATTCTGTTAACGTTTATTTCCATGATGAGCCTGTGTCATTCTGAGCTTGTGCTGGGTACTGGGGATACAGACATTCATGGAGTTCAGACTGGGCTAGTGGAAGTCGTCATAGTAGGGTGTTCATCCTCTATTACATCTATTTCCTAACTCCTTCCTACCTTCTAGATCTCAATTTAAAAGGCAGCTTCTCAAAACGGATCACCATATCGTTTCCTATCATTAGGAAGGTCATTATTTATTTGTTTAGCTTGTATGATCTACATTCATTGATATTTTCCCAGTACCCAGCACGTGTTTGGCACACAGTAGATTCCTAAAAATTAGTAGACTCTACCAAAGATTCTTGCTCTCCTTTCCTCAAGGGAAGACAGTAAGAATCCCTCACAGAAAGGCAGGCTAGGTCTCAAAAGATGAGCAACAATTCTCTGGAATGGGAAAAGGAAATAACGTGTGTAAAGATGAGAAATGAGTGATGAGAAAGATGTGGAAAAATGAGAGATGAGAAAGCACCGAGGAGCTGTAGGTCACTCTATGAGGCTAAAGTAAAAATCAGTTCAAGGAAGAGTCAAGATTCATTCAGAAATATTTAATCAATGATGAATGGTACTGGTGTAGGACTAGAGACACAAGCGCACAGCAAGCTGAGCCTGCCTAGCATCATGGCACATCTCCCAGGAGAAGAGACAGCTTGAAACAAATAAATGTAAAAGTAAATAGAATTCTAAATTGTGACAAGTGCTCGGAAGGAGATCGATTGCCCACACAGGAGAGAAAAATACCTTTATATTAGGAACAGGGTTGTGGGAGGCTATCCCTGAAGAAATGACTCTTAATTTTTTCAATATCTCTTCAATAACCATTTAGATATAAGAAAACTATGATTAAATGGCTCACAAAAGTCCAGCTCTTATGAAGTGGAAGAACCAGAATGTAAACTGAGGTCGGCTCCACAGCCAGTCTCATGATGTCACAAGCCTTTGCCTGGATTGGCAATAGAGCCTACACATCTTCAGAATGTATTTCTCTTTACTACTACTCAGGACTTAAATAGTAGAGTTTATAGATAGTCAGGTATTTACCCTATGATTCTAACATTTTCCCAGTTGAATCTGTGATTGTGTATGTGTGAATGTATGTGTGTGCACGCGTGTGTTCTGGCACTGAACTCAGGCCTCAGAGCTGTCCTTTAGCTTTTTCACTTAAGACCTAGAACTCCACCACTTGAACCACAGCCCCACTTTCAGTGTTTGGTAGTTAAGTGGAGGTGAGTCTCAGGAACTTTCCTGCCTGGGCTGGCTTTGAACTGTGATTCTCAGATCTCAGCCTCCTGAGCAACTAGGACTACAAGTGTGCGCCCAACCCAATGGAATCTTTTGATTTCAAAATATAAGCCAAGTAATTCACTTCAGTGGTTCATGAGCTCACCGTGAGAGCTATGGTGTACTCAGTCTCAAGGCCAGCTCTCTCTCCAAATGACTCTCTAGCTGTCTCACCTCAGGATGCCATTTCACTTTTCTTAGTGTCAACTTCCTCACACGGATATATATATACACACACACATACATACATACATACATATACATATGATATATATAATATATACATATACACGTATATATACATATATAGTCATGTATGGCTATATATACAGTCAACATATATGCATACACACATATTCTGCTTGTTTGACGAGGCGAATCTGAGGTTCAAATAAGCTAATACAGTTAAAGGACTTTTTAACTACATAAATGTTATAATTTATTTGATATTTGGCTACAATATCCTAGTGGAGCAATTGATGCAAAGATGAAAAGACTTGCAAGAGTTTTGAAAAATACGAATCACTGGATAAAGGAGAACATTGCAGGATGCCACCACTAGAGTTCGTGGACTTCCTGCTCTCGACTGGTGATCATGAACTCACGTATGGGGTGCACTTGGGCTAACAGGCCTATAATGTAACATGATCACTATTTTCACTAAGGGCTGTTGACACATTATAATAGCATTTATTCAGCCTTGAAAAGGAATAAATTATGCAAGATGACTTCCTAATTTCAATGTACTTTTTGTGCTAAGAAAGATACATTTTTGAAAATTATACAAATTAAGAGCTGTAGTTCAGTGAGTTGTATTGTAATCAAGAACTTATAGTAACTACCAGGTATTCCTATAGGTATACAGGGGGCAGAGTGACTCAAAGATTCAAGAATATATGCTTTTATTTATTTTATTTTATTTTATTTTTTTATTTTTGGCCAGTCCTGGGGCTTGGACTCAGGGCCTGAGCACTGTCCCTGGCTTCTTTTTGCTCAAGGCTAGTACTCTGCCACTTGAGCCACAGCACCACTTCTGGCTTTTTTCTGTATATGTGGTGCTGGGGAATTGAACCCAGGGCCTCATGTATAGGAAGCAAGCACTCTTGCCACTAGGTCATATCCCCAGCCTTTTATTTTTGACTAAGAAGTTCCACTTCTAGGAAGCTACTTTGAAAATATAGATATAATCATACCAAATTACATTCACATGAGCTTATTTATTAGAGAATTGAGTATAATTTAGAATTAATAGAAACAATCTAACATCCATGCAAAGAAAAGTGGGGTTGGGAGGGGCAGGGAAGTGTTGAATAAATTATGTGACAACCACAGAGTTTAACACTAGAAGGGAGTGAAAAACGAAGAGGGAAGGACGTACGTGGAGTGATTTCTAAATATATAAGTTTTTTTAAAAAGTGCAAAAGAGCACATATAGTTTTCTACCACTTTTCCTATAAGACACCGTTCATTTATACAAAAGTAACATGGGAAGGATAAACAGAAATGAAAGCAATTGGGTTATTGATAGAAAAAGGAAGAAAATAAGGAGGTCCAGGATGCACTGGTAGAGACTTGCAGAAGTAAAGACACTTCTTAGAATACTCTTTTTATTTAGCTTTGATTCTCAGAGTCACAGTAAGGTGTTACATACAAAATAGGGAGGAAACCCCAAAAGGCATACAAACACTGATAAATGAATCCAATTGTATTGGAAATGAACAGCACAACAAAGATGAGTAGTACAATTACAACGAAGGGGATGGAGATTAAGAATTAATTTAAGTTGCATTGGAAATATAGGATTTTATAAGATGAAAACAAAAAGAACAGCAAACAAATACGGCTCCTGAGTTAGTAAATCTATTTCTCCCAGAGGTATGTTAGCAATCCACTGTCTACTCTTTGTATAATTTAAGATTACAAATGACAGTGAGCTTTTTCACTGCTAGAAAAAAAGAAATTACAGAAAACACGAAAAGAGGTTAGACTTATAACAACTTGTGTGTATTGAATTAGAATTAGAATGGACTCACAGTTTTAAGTATAGATGTGAAACATACAAACACAGATAGAGAAATAAGCAAAATATGGTGGGATGGTAGGTGGGTACACGTGGCTTAATACACATACATAACTGTGTATGTACATATGTGTAGATGTCTACATATGTGTACATACATGTAATCCAAGCTCTCTACTCTTTCTGAGGTATTGGAAGCAAGCTCTGATAGCAGCTCAGATTTTAGGCTGAAAAAATTATTCTGCAATAGAAGTATTCAGTGTTTCTTTTTTCAAAAAGAGTGGGGGTTATTCAAGAAGTAAAACAGGGAAAACACAATATAAGTCTAGAAAAATCTAATAATGTCAGAAATAGATAGTTCTTAAAAGAAGAAAGAAGGAAGGTCAAAACGATAGAGGATCCAATTAGAAGGAGCTGCCAATGGCCAAAGCCAGAACAATTTATGCATCAAAAGAATGAAAATATTGGATTACCACTGAAATATTAAATATCCATAAGCCAATACTGGTATAAATTAATCAAGATCAATAAATAAATGAGCATCCTTACAGATGAATAAGGACAGAATGAGAAATAAAAAATATTATTAAACAAAGAGTACAATAATGGTTGTAGAGAAATCTACCAATGGATACTAAGACTTGGTGATGGAGGAAACATAGAATGCTGGATCAATGCCAAAGATGTTTCAATTATAGAGGGGAAAAAACTTAACTTTACAGTGGGTAGGTCTAGCAGACACCATGTTAACCAAATGATAAAGGTTAACAGCTCTGGTAAATGATGCTTACAAGTATCCTGTATCTTATGATTGTTTCTGTGGTGCTCTGGCAAAATGAATAACCTCAATCTACTCATAAGAAGAGATTGCAAGGCTGGGAGTGTGGCCTAGTGGCAAGAGAGCTTGCCTCATATACATGAAGCCCTGGGTTCGATGCCCCAGCACCACAAACATAGAAAAGGGCCAGAAGTGGCGCTGTGGCTCAAGTGGCAGAGCGCTAGCCTTGAGCAAAAGGAAGTCAGGGACAGTGCTCAGGCCCTGAGTCCAAGGCTCAGGACTGGCAAAAGAAGAAAAGAAAAGAAAAGAAAAGAAAGGACTGCAAACTCAAAATGGGAAACATTCTACAAAGTAAGTAACCACTACTCATCAGGCAGTGGAATTAGAAAGACAAAAAAACAATCATACAGACAAAATCCCAATGAACCTACTCACAAATTGGAAGAGACTACGTCAATGTGACAAGTAAATACAATGTGGGATTTTGGAGTGGATAATGAAACATATAAAGAAAACGGGAAAACTGGCAAAACAGATAAAATCTGTGGCTGAGTCTTAAGGTTTCAATATTAGTTACCTGCTTTTGTTGACTTTATTACAGTTACAGAAATTTTTAACATTAGGAATACTTGAGTAAAAGTGTGCATGGAACTCTACTATTTTGCAGCTTTTGTAATTCTAAAATTAGTCAAAATCAATGACTAAAGAGCAAAATAAACTAACAGTAGATGAATGAAATAAGCAGAGAACTAAAATTTTCTAAGTTAAAATGGGTATTATTTTTTACAGTGAAAGATCCGATATATAAATGTTGGAGCTAAAAATACCCTTTTCCCCTCAGAGGAAGATTAGTCATACACAGGAATTAACAAGTAACCTGCATCTGCTGTTTCGTCCTTTCTGGTTCTCTCTTCTGTCATGTACCTAGATACCTGTAATAAAATCAGAAGAAATACCCTAGTGCTTAAAAGAATTAAGGTTAAAATCTAACAGTAGGATTAACATCTTTCATGTAATACTTGGATAAAAGCCATTTGCAAAGACATTTCTTGGCACAGTTACAAAGAAATAAATATGAAAAATGTTCTTGATGTAGTCAAGTCACAGAAGCTACAAAAACAAAGAAATGACACTTTCTGAGACATTTGTTGTTGTGTTGCTGGTCCTGACCCAGGTTCCCTCTACCCCAGGGGGATCAGTTCACCTCGCTGTTCAGGAGAATCACAGGCTATCAGTCAAGGAACAGTTGCCCAAACCCACTCCCTGGAGCTCTGTTTCAGTGGAAGCTTTAAAAGCTTTGGAGACCCTGATGTGCAGCTCAGGGGTGAGAACCACTGGAACAGAGTAACCTACAACTCCGGCAAAGTCAGCCAGCTAAAAACACAAGAGCTCACTTGTAAGGCTAGAAAAAGCTTATATGATCTGATGCTTTAAAAGAAATTGGCTTCTTAAGAGCAGTTGCTGGTTCATAATCCAATACTTTCAATCTATGCCCCTTCCTTCCATTTTCATATACTATTATATTCTTATTACACGAAGTAAACCAGAAACTAGCCACATTCTAAAATATTTTTCTGGATTGTTTTGTAAACATTTCTTTTACTTCATTACATTTATTTTCCGAAAGCAACACGTACCAGGGTTTATGTCATCAGAGAACTGTTTATCAACTGTTTATCTCCACTACATTATGAAGTCTTCAGCACCAAATTGGGGCTATGCTTTATCTAATCTCTGAGTCACTGAAAAATCAGATGTCACTTGCCTTTTAGATTTAATTAATTTTAGTAGGAAGATATAAACGGAGGAAGTTGCCCATATCCTACGAGCACAACTTGCTGAATCTAATGAAGTTAATACAGCTGTGTAAGTGTCCAGACTGAGGAACAAAGCATAGCCACATCCAAGTATCCATTTCAACCACTACTGTCCCCACCACACAGGTAACTGTAATCTAACCTCTACACTAATGGGCCAGCATTCCTGCATTTTAGAATTTATGTACATAGAATCAAAGAACAAATAACTTTCTGAGTTTTTATTTGGTGTTTATGTTTGTCAGATCCCTTGTGTTGTGTGTTCATTCTTAGTGCTGTTCAAATGGACATCTGGGTGGTTTTGGCTTTGGGTCTACTAGCCATGAGGCTGCTATGAACATGACATGGACGGCTTTCAGTTTCCATTTCACTTTGTAAATACACACGCAGGAGATCTTCACTTCAGGTTACCCGGTGAGTTTAATTGCCAGTATGGTTGCCACTATTCTGCATTTTTTACAAAAATATAATATACTGTACATTCCCACTAGCAGGTACCCAGGTTCTAGATTCTCTACATTGGTGACAATACTTGCTAATATGTATGCTTGAGTACAGTCATTGTAGTGGGTTTTAATTTTCATTTTCTCCTGGGAATTCCTAGAAATGAATGATAATAATGTGTTTCTTTTCATATCTTATTTTTAAAAGTTTTAACTTGAGCCTCTATCCTTCTGTTCTTTCAAGTATGTAGTAGATGTCAATGAAGTTAAATTAATGCAGAAAGGCACAAGGATAATTTTTTAAAAGTTATGTGCCTCAGGAAAGAATAATCTTCTAAAGAATAGATAGATTTTCATGCAATTTTGAAGGAAAACACTAATAAAATAAACAATCTATCTTCAGGGACCTAAACCTTAAAATAGGAAAGTAAACATGGGAAAAGGAATATAGGTATACAGAAAACTTTTCAAATGTTATTTCTGATAATCTCAAAGACAGAAGAGTATGTTTTATTTAGGATCTCTGAATCTCTGAGAGTCATGTGGAAAGTATATATAATAAAACTGATTAGGAGTGGGAATGTGGCTTAATGGTAGACTGCTTACCTAGCATGCATGAAGCCTTGGGTTTGATTCCTTAGTACCCCATAAACAGAAAAAGCTGGAAGTGGCGCTGTGGCTCACAGAGGCTCCAGGACAGAGCCCAGGCCCTGAGTTCAAGACTCAGGACTGGCAAAAAAAACCCTAAAAAGATTGAGACTAGGATTGTAGTTTAGTGCAGGACAGAGCCCAGGCCCTGAGTTCAAGACTCAGGACTGGCAAAAAAAAAACCAAAAAGACTGAGACTAGGATTGTAGTTTAGTGCTGGTCTACCATGCACGAGGCCCTGGGTTTGATTCCTTGGTACCACATAAAAACACTAATGAAAAAGAGTCATTAAGTAAAAATATAGAGTATATTTTTAAAAAAGAGTTCAATGCTGGGCTAGTGTTTCTCACACAAAAGAAGGTTAAAAAATATGATTGCTCAACAATAGTGGATAAATAGTAGAGTATGAAAACTCTTTATTGTGCTAGGATTTTATGATGAAGCATACTGAACTGGGAAGTTTTTCCTGTGCCTGTACACATTGAAAAGGTATTTAAGCATTATTTATAGGATGTATCTGCTTTCCTTACTTTGAGATAGATAAGTTTGTAAAAAAAAAAAAAAGTTGTGTTTTTCTTTAAAGAAGTCTTTTAATGCATCATAGTAAGGACAAGTATTTTCCTGATTATCTTTTCCTATTTATTATTTCATTTTACAAAAAGAAAGCAGCAAATCAGATTCCAAATGCAGAAATTACATACATATATGCAATTTTCATAAAGGTAATAAACAAAGGGTGTATTTAGAACTAACCTACTTCAGTAGGAACCTGATCCACTGCTCTGGTTTTCATTGGTGCTGCGTTTGGTGGCAACCAATATTTAGAGTGGAATGTTGGATTCCCCTGACAATTCTCTTATTAAGCTTTAGAATTCAAGACGAGGAAAGAAAAAAAAAAGGTTTACCACTCATACATGAGCAGAGAACCTGAAGTCCCTGGTTCGGTAGTTCTTTTTTCATTCCAGCCTGTCTAAATTCATGTATTACTAATCAGAGAATTATATATCCTTTTCGAAACTCTTGAGATGGAAGCATAAGAACTCAGAAGACTAGAGAAAAACATGTTGGAGATGACAGCACAACAAATACATTATGTCTCCTTTCATCCAACAAATAGAACCAACTATGTACAAGTAATGCTTTAGTATCTGAGGATAAAGAGTTTGTAAAACCCCTGCCGTCACAGACTTTATGTTCTAGGTACAAATAAATGAGTAGGAAATATAATTTGTCATAAGATGATAATGCTTTGAAGAAAAATAAAGCAGAGACCAAGAGAGAATGCTGTAATTTTAGTTAGGGTGAGCTCACAAAGAATATTACAAAAAACTTGAAGATAAGCAAGCCATATAAAAAGCTAAGGGGAAAAATATTCCACACAGACACAATCTAAAGCCATGTTTACAAGTAGAGAAGATTACTCATTTGTTCTAGAATGATAGAGAGTTAGTTGTGACTGAGATCATGAAGTGAATGAAATAAAGGGTGGAAAAAATGATCGAGAAGGCATCTTAAAAATGTTGGCTTTGGCTATAAAACAATAAAAATCGATTGACAAATTGGAGTAGAGTGATATGATTAATTTTCAAAGAAATGCTTTGGCTTTGGCGTTGAGAATACACTGTCGGACAAGAACAGGAGCAAGGAGACCAATTAGGAGGACATTGCCATTATAATAGGGGATCGGCCCATGACTTCATGACAGAGATGGATTCTGAACAGAGTTCAAAGCTAACACCCCAAACAACTGCTGATGGACTGCGTGCAAAGTGAGTAAAAAAGTTCAAGAATGTTGAAAGAAAAACCTTTCCAGCATTTACATTTTTACCGATTTCTTACAAAAAAATGTCACATGATACTTTGTGGGTCTATATCCTTATATTGCCAGGAATATATTGGCTTCTTCTATTGGATGTAATCTGAGAAGGGTAAAGACTACTCAGACATTCTCAGACATCTTTGTATCATCAGTGTTTGGAAGGAAGTATTTATTTGTTACTACTCAATATGCTAAGTTTATTTTAATATGTACATCTTAGATACTATATTTATAAGCACCTTAAGGAGAAATAGGGTTTTCTTTTTCTAGAAATTATAGTTTTTTTATTCTAAAAATATTGAGTAGCTATGTTATCACTCTGGTAACAGCAGTATTTTGTGGGTGATTATAGGTGATGTATGCATTTTTCAACACTAGGAAAAGGGTTTTTTTTTGTTTTTGGTTTGGTCTTTACAAAGTAAAAATCAGTTTTAAAAAGATTTGAGTGGGAAAATCATTTTAATAAGAGTATTAAAAAAAGAAACTTGATGTATCCTTCAGTGAGTTGTTTTGTTTTTTTTTTCCTATCCAGCATTCCTCAAGGCAAAAACACTTGGTACCATTATCCAATTTCTCAAACCAAGTGAAAAAAAACCTAGCTATTTACAAAGGGTAAGCATGGAAGGATGGGCTGATTATTTCTCCATAACAGTAACCACAGTACAGTTGTAAATCAGGGGCTGTTTTCTGAAGTGTGGATTAGTTTAGATACACGCAGTAACAGAAAGGCAAAGGAATTTCATTTGACATCTTACGGTTTCGTGGAAATTGGGCTAAAATCTGGAGAACGTTACGTTTTCTGTATTGACTGTCCTTAATTTTTCGGTTATCTCCCTGGCTCTTCCTAGTGCCAGCTTACTGTCTAATCTGACTTTCTCTCAAAAAGTTCCAAAGTCATTTCTACCTCCAGAATGCAATGAGTGAAGATACAAGAAACAGTATTAGGGGAGTGTTTTGAACAAGAGGGAAATCAAAGAAATAGAAAGGAGAAAAATGGAGTTAACCGAGGAAACAATGGAAAGGAAAGCACCGTGGTTTGGAAGTCAAGGATTGGCATTAACTTGGGGGGAGCCAGGAGGCGGTGGCCCGCGGAGGAAGCAGGCCTCTGGTAGGTCATGTCTCTGACGGCTGCATCTTGGCTTGGGGACTTGTGGCTTTGTTTCCCTGCAGCCGTGAGCTAAGCAACTGTTGCTCTACCATGGGCTCGTGGTCAGGATGCTCTGCTTCACCACAGGCCCCCAGACAAGGCGGCCAAGCGAGCATGGGACCAAGGGTTCCGAGGCCATGAGCCAGAACAAATTCCTCCTCCTTCGAAGCTGAAGGTCTCAGGCATTTTCCAAGGCCATTCAGAAAGAAAACATAAGTTGAGGTGCACAGAGGAAGCAGTTCAGCTACCTAAGGGAGCACTACCGTTCTGGATGTGTGCACGGGGGCCTGGAACACCCACACAGACGGAATACGCGTGCAGGAGTACAATCCTGCACAAGGAGTACACAAGGAGTACACCTTGAGGGGCAAAACGCTTCCATTTCTTAGCTCGACTCCACAGATCTACCCTACGAGTGAGAACACTAGGCTTCACTGTGAAGATGAACACGGACCCTCAAATGACAAGGACCCAGGGCCCGGAAATGCGTTCCACTTGTAAATTCTGTGAACGCAAGACGCTTGGTATTCCTTTTCTAGAAGAGACTCTAAATCACATACACCTCAGGCTTTGTAAAATACTCAGTCAGTCCTCACTCAATCCAGAATATTCTGATTTAGTAGTTTGGGAATTGATGCTGGTTTTTAAATTTTATTCTTAATGTCACTAAGTGATTTTGATACACAGCCAAGTTTGGAAATTACTGAACAACTACAGACTGATAGGTTTAATGAGTCCCTGACATGTAGGTAATATTTTCTTCCTGGAGCTTTGCCAACATTGATTGGGATATAAACCATACAACACTATGTAGTTTGGAAAAAGCTGGCAATTGGCACTGTTCACGTCCACATTGCAGTGATGAATCACAAAGCCCGCTGTGAAGAGTAATTAACTATCCATTTGTATGGACTAGCCGTGGTGATATACTTCTTTTCAATGGGGAAGGAAGAGAATTTGGACATAACATTAACAGTTGTTAATACCAAGCAAATAGAGTAAATTGGATTTATTAAAAAGAGTATGTGTGTGGATTTTTTCTCTAGGAGTTGATATAATTTGTCTAGCTTTCTAATTATACCTGGGACAGAAAATGGCTGAACCGAAAGACCTCTCACAGTATCTAATAAACTTTTACTTACAGGGAGAACATTGCTTGGGTTGGAGAATGACAAATAATTTACTAAGCTTTTCCTGATAGGTAGCTACGGGTGTTTCACCTATTTCCAGCTGATGAATTAGCTTTAGCTAATAATCAGTGTCATGAGACAGGGAAGAAGCAGCCTGTAATTACTTTGAAAGGAACGAAGGAACCGATCTGATAAAGAAACTAAACCAGCTATTTCTTCTAGTGGCCTACTGAGAGGAAAGCTTACTTCACTGCCGGTTGAAAGCAAGGCAAAGATGACGGACATGGAGAGTTTTTACCTGCCTGGCATTCACTCCCACTTTCTGATAGCAAACCCTCAATTTCCTTTCCTTGGGATGCAGTTAGGGGACGTTTACAAAAGGTTCCTGTTCCTGCCTCCAAACCCAACTATTCTCACCTGCAAATCTCCGACTTCCCAGGATGACTGAACATGAGCTGGAGCCTGTCAGTCCTTGGGGAGCTCTCTGATGAGACACAGCTATTTGGAGACCTGTGTTTCTGTCCTTTGTAAGGCCTATCTTATTAAGCTTTTTATTGTGATTTCAGATACATTTCTCTGTGTGTGTGTGTGTGTGTGTGTATGTGTGTGTGTGTGTGTGTGTTTGCTTTAAGTAGCAGCCTTCTTCAGTTTCTGTTACTTAGAAACAAAAAATATTAACTGATGTAGAAAACTATGTTCATGACAACTCAGTTATTTCCTACAATACCCTAAAAATCCAAACATGATTCTCAACAATGCCTGACATTTCCGCAGCATCTTCTGGGATCATAAGATACAGAGATCAGAAGATAAAAATAATTTCAGAAATACTGTACGTAATTATACATGCTCTTAAAAAGTACTTTGCTTTTGTGTAAGTTTAACCAGAAGCAACTGAACTGCCACAAAAGGAATCATGCAATTTCATGCCACGTGCAGTAGCTCATGCTCTGTAATTCCAGTTTCTCAGGAAAAGGAGATTGGTTTGAGGACAGCACCAGAAAAGAACTCTGCAAGACCCTAAATATGCAAGACTTCATCTCAACTAAGAAAAGATGAATACGGTGGCATTCTCATGGAATTTTAGCTAATAAATAGGATGAGGGAAACGTAAATAAGATAACGGATAGGACATTCTGGGCAAAAATAATGAGAGATGGTGGTCAAAAAAATAAAGCAAAAACCCTGAAGAAATAGCTGAAGTGTTAGAGAACCTGCCTAGGTAAAGCATAAAGCCCGAGTTCAATCCACAGTACTGCCCCCACTCCCTAAAGAATTCCAGTTAAATGTTTCTTTAGGATGAGAAAATTCTTTTATGAATCCACATAAATTAGGCTGAGCATGACGGGATAAGCCTGGAATACTAGCGTTGGGGAGACTAAGGCAGAAGGCGTTTGAGCTTGTCTCAAAAAAGAATCAAGTAAACCTTGAATAATTTGGAGTGATTTAAAAATTTCTATATTTTAACCCCAGATAGACTTTCTTTTCTTCCATAGGAGTGATGATAGGTGTTTCTCCTCCTCCTCTCATCGTTCCGAGCTTTGTTATTATTATTATTAAATGGTCAGGTTTTAGTGCTTCTCTCTGCTTTTGTGACTATAGGTGCTTTTCTCTGGTTCTACATTGAAGTGGGTTAAATGTTTTAAAAAGTTTGTCCATTATTTTTTATTCCTAAAATGCTAATCTTGATTTATCTTGACATCTTTTCAAGTACTTTTAAAGAAGAGGTTCGTCAAACCTTCCTTCATTTTTTTTTGTTTTTGTTAGCTGTTTTTCTTTAGTATAATACAGATAGTTACCCCTCTGCTTAGGAACAGCATGGCTAGCTCATAAATTCGAGAATCATCTTTATTTTTACCACCAGAGCTTTATAATAGGTAATCCAGTGTTGCTGTGGAGAAGTGTAACTGGCTTGACTTCCTTCCTTCCTTCCGATGTCTTCCTTTTACTGTCTGGAAGACATATGGCTTTTCTTTTGTCTCTTCGTTGATCAATATCTTTATCAACATATGTCTTCATTATTCTGCAGTGATATATTTTCCCAGGACTTCTCAGGTTCTTCTGGTTCTTATGGATTTTAAATTGTAGATCTAGAAGACTGTTACTCTCACTCACTCTCTACCCCTCACATCTGATCTACACTTGTTCCTTGCAAATTCTCTCATGATCCACAGGCATTGGTTTTCTGTGGGAAGCATGAGGAACACATGGGCAACAAACTAGAGCTGCTAAAGCAGCCTCACTAACAATCACATTTTTTTTAATATTGACACACCTGTACTCCCAGATTTCTATGTTCAAGAGGCTACCTAATAATAAAACTACTTGGGTCATTTCATGTTGAATTTCATGTTACTTGACATGTATGACTCTCTAATCAAAGAATTGCTGGGTATACCTTTCGGAATGGATGCCATTTATTATATCAACCAAAAGTATTTCCTAAGATTGTTTCTTTTGTTATAGAACTGTGAAGTGAAAAAAATAATGGCATTGAGAAATAACCAAGTATGGAAGGAATACATGAGCTTTGATTTAAATTTGAAGAACCTTTATTGCTCAGACTGTTGTACGTAAAGGGACAATGGGCTAAAAATGAGTAAAAGGAAGTTCTTGTCTTTTTCATTGTGGCAGGGGGAACAAAGCATCAAATATTTGTATTTTTATGACTGTGGACATATGTTCATGTTCAGTACTGCGTTTAGTAGCAAACTACAACCAATCTTTGTTTCTCAATGGTTAGAGTTTATATTTGCCTCACATCCTATTTACTTTATGTATCTAACATTATGTTCTAATGCAGCTACATGTAGTTCAAATCTCTATCAATGTTTTTTTTTTTTTTTTTTTGGCCAGTCCTGGGGACTGGACTCAGGGTCTGAGCACTGTCCCTGGCTTCTTTTTGCTCAAGGCTAGCACTCTGCCACTTGAGCCACAGCGCCACTTCTGGCCGTTTTCTAGATATGTGGTGCTGGAGTATCGAACCCAGGGCTTCATGTATACGAGGCGAGCTCTCTTGCCACTAGGCCATATTCCCAGCCCCGCTATCAATGTTTTTCCAAACCCCTAAATATGTAGATTAACTTAGTTTCAGCACCCAGCCTTGCCCCTTCCTGTGTGTCCTCCATTGTGTCCTCTTCTATTAATGAACTCTTGGCCAAACTGAAGGCTAACGGGGATAATCTAGTAGAAGCAGCATCTCCCTTTGCAGGTTTCTCCTGATTACAGTGTCTTGCTCTTATCATGGTTTGTTCCTGTGTGAGGAAACATATTCTAAACATCTCATGGGAGATGAAATTTGTGTGCTTAAAAGTCTAAAAGCATGTTTGCTCATACACTGCGTATAAAAGTTCAGGTTCAAAACCATTTCTTGACAGACCTTACTTCACTGCCTTTTAGCTTCACATACTATTTTTTTATATCTTTTCTTTTTTTTTTTTCAAATTTTTATTATCAAACTGATGTACAGAGAGGTTACAGTTTCATACGTTAGGCATTGGATACATTTCTTGTATTGTTTGTTACCTTGTCCCTCATACCTCCCTCCCTCCTCCCCCTTTCCCTCCCCATCCCCCCGAGGTGTTCAGTTCACTTACACCAAACAGTTTTGCAAGTATTGCTTTTGTAGTTGTTTCTCTTTTTTTACCCTGTGTCTCTCAAATTTGGTATTCCCTTTGAATTTCCTACTTCCAATACCAGTAAACACGGTTTCCAATATACTCAGATAAGATTACAGAGATAGTGTAGGTACAACCACAGGAAGGTGATACAAGAACATCATCAAAAATAGAAGCTACAGATACACATAGGACGTTGAAAGTAGTTACAACTGTGATATAACAATTGTTTCCATAACATGGAGTTCATTTCACTTAGCATCATCTTATGTGTTCATAAGGGTATAGCTATTGGGCCTTGTGATGCTCTGCTAGACCACAAACAAAATCACAGTAATGCCACCAGCACAACAATGTTCATCGCAGCACAATTTGTCATAGCGAGAATCTGGAACCAACCCAGATGCCCCTCAGTAGACGAATGGATCAAGAAAATGTGGTACATATACACAACGGAATTTTATGCCTCTATCAGAAAGAATGACATTGCCCCATTTGTAAGGAAATGGAAGGACTTGGAAAAAGTTATACTAAGTGAAGTGAGCCAGACCCAAAGAAACATGGACTCTATGGTCTCCCTTATTGGGAATAAGTAGTACAAGTTTAGGCAAGTCACATACTATTTTTTAAGAGATTGAGCCATTCTTATTTCTATTACATGAATGTTCTCAAGCCACATTTATTGGGGGGAGCAGTAGTACTGGGATTGAACTTGGGGCTTTCTGCTTGCTAAATCTGCACTCTACAACTTGAGTAAAGCACTCAATGCTTTTGGCTTCAGGCAATTTTTCAAATAAAGTCTTGCATTCATCCTCAAGCTGGCCTGGACAGAGATATTTTTATGTATCTTTTCTGTGCAGTAGAGATGACAGGCATACAGCGCCATTGGTTGAGATGGAGTCTTATGGACACTTTGCTGGGTGGCTGGCCTGGACCCTCCTGAGCCACGTTAGCTGGTAATTTTTAAATAAGCATATGTTAATACAAAAGGGTTTCATCCTAATATTCCCCTGTGTTTATAATGTAAGTTGAATACAGGATTTCTCGCTTCATATAATATACTTCAATTTAAAAATGCACTTGGAACATTTTCACTCCATTACTTTCTTATATTGTTTCCATTTCCTCCTTTCCCCTTTAGTTCTCTTTTCCTTTTACCTCCCTAGTAATCCCTTTTTTGTTTTTATTATTTTGTTTTCCCACTTGTGTTTGTTTATTTTCCCCCTAGCTTCTACAAATGAGAGAAAATATGTGAGAAACTTTCTTTGTAGTACTGGCTTAATTGATTTAATATAATGATTGCCAGGTCTATCCATTTTCCAGCAAATGACATAACATCATTTTTCTTTATAGCTGACTGAAACTTACTTGTGTATAAATAGTACATTTTCTTTACCCATTCAACCCACTGGTTGATACTTTTAGAACTTTTAATTCATCCTAGACAATTCAAATTATGAGGATGTGCCTTCATATGGATTTATTTTCACACCTGATGCACACTGCTGAGCCCATTCGTGACCTTTCTTTCATACTAGACTGTTTTCTTCTTCAATAATACAAGTTCTTTTTCTATCGGAGAACAATATTAATAGTTTTCAATGTTTCCTTCTGCCATCTGCTTTGGTACTGTCTCCTCCTGGCCTCTTTTTTTCTGTTTGTTTTCTCAGAGCTCTTTTTTTTTTGTGTGTGTGTATTGGAAGCTTTTCTAGAATGCCTAGTCTCCTAGATATTTCAATTGTAACCATATATATCACCTAGGATTTCTAGAGTATCCAATACCTTTGAAAGTAGAGCCCTGAAGAGATTCTCTGGAACAGCATTCTCTCGACTTCAGTGACTTTCTGACTGTATTGAATTCCTGTTTTGTTTAGAAAGTTACCATTCTTCATGATTTCTTTTTGTAAGAAATCAGTTATTATTTCTTAACTTCTCTTCTTTCTGGTCCTCCTAGTCTTTATTTATTTTTTTTGTTAATGTTATTTTAGCAAGATGTTAAGAAACAGCATAAATTCCTGTAGTCCATGTACACCATTTTAATTGGTGGAAAAGCAAAAGGAGGGGAAACCTACGGTCTCTATGTTTTCCTAGTTTTAGGCATGAAGAAATGTTTTCTTAGGGCTTGAATAAAATATGTAATCAAAGGCAAGGTCAATCTCTTTACATGTGTATGTATAGCTACATGCTCAGTTAAAAGCAAACATAAAAGGCAGCGTGAAAGGAGCAAAACATAGCATCAAGGCCAAACAGTATATCCTGGAACATACAGGTAAACCTGAAAATTATATAATTACGTCTTTTTAATCATCCCAGCTCCTGTACTACTACTCTTTTTATAGCACTTACGTTTAGATTAATCCATAAGAGCGAATAAGTCATGTCTTAAATGGTAAGTTTAATACATTTGGAAGTACATAACCATTTTATCAAGTGGATCATTGCATTACTAATCAAATAAAACAATATGTGAAATTAATTAAATTCTAGATGTTTGAGTATTCTCCATATATCCTTATATTTTATTGTGTAAATTAACAACTATTTTCATTTTTGTAATTGGAATCGTTCATATTTAAAACCATTTTAAATTAATTAACATCTCAACTGCACTATATATATTTTAAAACAAGAAAACATCTGATACTTTGTGAAAGAAATTAGTAAAGACTGTTTTTATAAAAAGGATGTCTTGACATAGTCTAAGTCATTTTACATTGTATAACAGAGTTCAATTTAATTTAATTGTAATAAATTTTGATGAAACACCATTGTACTTCAATTTAATTATTTCCCATCATCTACTCATATGTCATAGATAATTAAATTCAGCCAACTATTTTTCAGGTACACAGAGATTTCCTCAAGAACAATGACTGTGATTTACAAACTGGTAATACGATAAATATTTATATAGCTATAAACTTAGTTTATAAACGTAGTTTACAGCTCTAAGCCATTTCTAGTTTAGGAAATACAATTTTTTTCCTTGCTAATGGCTTTGGAAGTTAAAAAGTAGAATTGAAATTTTTTAGTTCTCTGAAATGTATGCTTTCAACAACAAGCTGTTCCAACTAAATAATTCCAGATAGCTTATTTATCTACCATTTCATTTGATTTTCACAATTTGCATGCAGCTTGAAGTAACCATGGTGCTAAAAAAATTGTGTGCACTACACATATCACTTGAAAGAACTGATCAGACATTAAGAAGTTAAACTAGTATCGTATTCTTCAACGTTTCTATTTAAGTCCTAAGAATTACTGAATTTTCTTGCAACAGCCATGAAATTTCAGCTCATGATCTCTTTTTAAGAGGAACCTTAAAAAGCTGCACCCACAGAAGGGAACTAGCAACATGCAAAGTATTTCTTTCAAGAGCATATTTTATTAGACGTCAAGTAGAGTAAGCCTCTCAGAGAGAGTGTTACATCTCGGGGATTAAAGGATCCTTAATGCTACTATCCACTCCTAACGAATGACGTGCTTATCAGCTGCAAACTATTTTCAATTATTTCACTCAGTATATTACCACATCCATGAACATAAGCTACATTTCAGATGTAATGAAGCACAGTATTGCAAACTTTAATTGCTTTTATAAGATTTGCATGATACGAATTTTGCTAACCTGGATAGCATATAGTCTGATTTATTTGGTATTGTGGGAAAGATCAAGTTCTATCAAACTGAAATAAATAGTGGAAGAAGCTTACTATGTTATGATGGGTTAATTCGTGTGAAACTGAAAGCCTTGGTCATCAAAAAATATTTAAGTATCAGTGATTCCTTATGGCTGAATTGATGCTACAAAAAACTCCAAATAATTTTGCCTATTTAGGTAGAAATGGTTCTCAAATGTTATATGTTCTTTATCGACAAAGGGAGAACATATGCAACAGTGATCCTCACTAGATGGTATGTTGAAAATGAATTATACAGTTTGTGGGGGAAAGGGGTTGGAAGGTAAATAAATGGGAGAAAATGAGGGAAGAGGTGATACTATTCAAAAAGAGATGTACTCATTATCTGACTTATGTAACTGTAACCCCTCTGTACATCACCTTTACAATAACGATAAGTACCATTTATTGGATCCAGTTGAGCTTTCCCTTGTTTAGGAATTTATTCTGATGTAATCAGAAGCTTGGCTACAAACTATGGAATTTATTTTTTTCTTTTTTAGATAAGTAAATTCAAATGCCTAAAGGGCCTGTGTTAATAAAGGAAATGAGCAAAGATGCTTTATTATGTTATCTTGACAAAGACATACTTTGTTTGCTGCATATTATGAATGGAAATATTCTCTTCCTTTGCACAATGTGTATATATTCCCTTCCTTTCTACACTACTCAGATGCTAGGCCTTCTTTCCTAATGTTCACTTATTATGGGCACTCGGATGTAACTATTTCACTCAATTTCCTTTCAGCCATATTAAAAACAGCAAACCTCAGAATTGGAGAGACAAAGGGGAAAGGAGAAATAAATACTGTCTTTACAAAGTGGGAGGGAACAGTGTGGCAAAGAAGAGAGTATATACACTGTAGTAAATCTAAGCTCTCGACAACAAATGTCTGTAAGGAATGTAGAAGTGGTGCTGTCAGATCTTCAGTACTTCAAGAGGTATTTGAAATAAAGTTTGTTTGTTTGTTTTCAATGTGAAGCACCAGCCAAATCTAATCCTGTAATCCCGGCACTCAGGACAAAGGCCAGGGGAGCATGAATTTGAGGCCAGTACAGACAAATAGTGCCACTTTACCTTTTTTAAAAAAAGTAAAAGAATCTCCATTCTAATGGTTCACACAGTATATTGCTGTACTGTGCTTTCTGAGTCTTTGTATGTATTTTTCTTTCTTCTCTTGTTTCACAGTTGTTTCTCAGTGACACCTGTTTGCTGGACAGCTAAAGAAATCAGGTCATTTCACTTGTCACATCAGTATATAAAGTTTCAATGAATAAATGCAGTAGGAATAAGGAACAAGCAATTTCTCTGAAAACATTTTAAATGACTGATTCCAGTACAGCATCACAGCATGGGTTTCTAAGAAGAATTTACTACTGGCACAATACTGATGCAACAAGCAGTGTCAGGCAAGAGCTTCTGCCAAGCAGAACTACCCTATCACAACTTCTCCTTCCTTAGGGTAGGTAGGAGTTGTAGTCAAAACGGTTACCACTATAGTGCTAGGATTACCTTTCAATGCATAAGCAAACCTTGGGTATATCAATGGTGTTGTCTTCTTTCAGAATTCAAAAGATCACTTATATTTATTTTATTTCTCAGATATTTTTATTTTTATTTTTATTTTTATTTATTTATTTATTTATTTATTTTTGCCAGTCCTGGGCCTTGGACTCAGGGCCTGAGCACTGTCCCTGGCTTCTTCCCGCTCAAGGCTAGCACTCTGCCACTTGAGCCACAGCGCCGCTTCTGGCTGTTTTCTGTATATGTGGTGCTGGGGAATCAAACCTAGGGCCTCGTGTATCCAAGGCTGGCACTCTTGCCGCTAGGCTATATCCCCAGCCCTATTTTTATTTTTATATTTATCTATCTTCTCCCATGATTTATTTTTTAAAATTCACACAGTAGAAATTTAAAAACAAAATAAAAGAAATCTATGCACGAGCTTTGTAGTGTCTATTTTAATTGCATCAAGTATTTTCTTTAGTAATTTGAAGGCTTTGTTTGGTTTGTGTTCTAATTGAAGTTGGTTGATAATTGATCTCTAGACAACTGAAATTTTATTGTAGTTTCTATAATAAAAACCATTATTCATTATATAGACTGAGTAAAAAGAGAACAGGAATTGTGTTTTGTCTCATGTAGTAATTTATCAGACTAAAGAATTTTCCTTGTGTATTTCACTGACCTTTACATGATCAATATTAAAACTACTGGATCATTTGATTTTGTCTTTGCCATTATAATTTGATTTGTAATCTAAGCTTAAAAAAGACTTAGGTAGCATCTATCTGTAAAATATTTCGCATTTATTTTACAGACCTGAAAGTGAGACATTTCCCCCACATTTATTGCTTTGCTTTAGAATTTCCAATTAAGATAATGTTAAGCTTTTTCTGATACTTTATAATTATGCTTTTAAAAGAAATTATTATTGCAAACAGTTAATTTAGGTACATTTATAGTAGCAGTAATAAGCATGTAACAGTCATCAAAATAGTGCTGATTGAGCATTTTCAAGGTGCTAAAAACACAATATCTAATCCTGGCTACAACACTGCAAAAGGCTAGGTTGAATCCTATGTATAAAACTATTGTTTGTCTGGACTGATTGTCAGAACATGTTTGATTCAACCTATTAAGAGATGCTATAATGAGCCTTAAGTTACAGAAAAGGAAACCGTGGACATCGAGGTAGACACTACCTGTCCAAAGCCATGCAGCTAACAAGAGAGCCAGAATGCACGTTCTGCCCAGTTTTGTATTCTGTACACAAAGAACCTGTATTCTTACACAAAGGACTAGAGCAAGGGGACGAAGTAGAAGGAGGTCCCTAGATCACAAGGGACAGTTTGCTAAGAGAAAGCAATGAAGATTAATAAAAAGTATAAGCTATTAGGTGGGTGTGATGGTACACACCTCTAGTCCCAGTATTTAGCAGGCTGAAGCAAGAGGAATGTGATGTTTTAATAAAACAAAACAAAACAACAACAACAAAAACCGGTGCCAGTTACTCACACCTTAGACTCCTCCATACTCCAGAGGCTGGGAGCTGAGACTCAGGGTTCAAAGCCAGCCAGGGCAACTGCGTCCGTGAGAACCTTGTCTCCAATTAATCACCAAAAAAGCCAGAAATGGAGCTCAAGTGGTTGAGTGCTAACCTTGAGGGATAGTACCTAGGACCTCAGAACTGACACTAAAACCAAAACCAAAACGAAGAGGAACCTTCATAACACAAATGTAAAATGATGTGTCGCTTGCTTGATGCCAGAATTTGAGGTTTATTTACTACTAACTCAAAAGAAAATCTGCTTAGCCCTGGTCATGTTCTTTGAGGCCACAGAAAACCAAGTCATCAATTGGAGGAGAGAAATGAGATTTGGTCACACAATCCAAATATGACAAAGGCCAACTAAGCTAATACAATGCTAGTCATCTATAAAAATGTCATTTTGCCTCTAGTTTGCCCTGCTTCAACTTAAGTTTTCCCTGAAAGGAACCTCATGGTTACACTTACATCCTAGTTTCCAGTCATTTTGAACATATTTTAAAAATTAAAATATCCTTCTCTGCTTACATAAAACAGTTTGGGGTTTAAACCCCAAGGAGAACCACTATAAACACAATGACAACTCAATTTTTTGGCAGATAAGAAACATCCACAGAGATGAGCTCTCTACTTCGATTCTGAGTAGAATATTATTTACTCATGTTGATAATTAAATGTGATAGCAAGATCCCAAATGAGTATTTTCCTCAAATAAACTTTCTAAAGGATGACACGTATAAAGCAACAGCAATCTTATGAATGCTCACACTGTAAAAGTATAACTTGTGCTGAATTGCTATTAGGTGTTTTGTGCTAGGACTGGCATTCCAGGACAGCAATTGAGAACCCCATTTTTGGTTGAACTACTTGTGTGTCCACCCATTATAGGAGATGTCAGAGGAGGCAAAGGGAAGGAGGAAAGAAGAGGGAGGAGAAAAAATAAAATGGAAATCCTAAGTAATTGAGATTCCTAGCTTTTTGCTTTCAAACCCTTCAACTTAACTTCCCCCCCCCTTTTTTTTTACTGTGTAGATTATGGTCCTTTAGAGCAAACAATTGTAAAATGGCAATGATGCTCAAAATAGCAATTTCAAAATTACTGCTCTCCAATCCAAATTTTAGAGTTGATACAACGACCTTAATCCAACATGAAACAGCAGAGAACAATGTCTAAAACCAGTATTTAAGCAAATAACTGTTAACACAAATCAATCCCTGTTTAATAACTACAGAACTATCTACTCTGCATTATCTTAAAGAGGCCTGCCTTAATCTAGATGTAGTGGTAGACATACAAACCCCTTCCATCTGGGAGACACATACTAGATGATCAGGAGGCCAAGCTGAGCCCGGCCGACCTTAATGCCTCCTATTGAAAAACAAGTTCCAGTTACAGAATATCTGATATATAATTTTTAACGTGCTTCTCCCAAACTCATTATTTTATCCAATACCATTCAGATTACAACTTTTGCTTTTAAGCAAAAATAACTTTAAAATAGGTGTGTAGAGACATACTATTAGATTTCTATGTTAGTATTTACTGTTCGTGAATAATTTAGTATATTCTTTGGAAGTGAGACAAAAATACATCAAAGGTGTATAATCATTTAAATACAGCAAGCAAAAGGATTACAACCGTGTAGGTACGTATATATGTATCTCACCTCTGGATTTATGGATGATGTTACAATTCACCCATATTATATAACTTAATTTTCAAGTCTTTGTCCGTCTGGAATTACTTTTATAATGGAATTTTAGGGTGGAGGCTTGCTTTTTAATAAATCCTATGTGTTTCATGTTTTTCTGGTCCTCACCTGCCTTGGGCAGCGATGGCCTCCTGTGGTCATTTCTGTGTCTACCTTTGTGCATATGTGCCCCTGGGCAGCGTTTCTTGAGAATGAAATATGGGACTGCAGTCAAACTCAGCAGGAATCTAAGGGCATGACCACATTGGGAGCCAATCTAATATTATACCCAAAGGAGTTGAAAAGGAAGAGAGGCAGACTGCTTGCCTACAGCAAACCTTTTTTTTTTTTTTTTCTTTCCACGTTTCTTTCTCATGGAGTTTAGCAAATTTGGTTACATTCCCTGGACCCAAGTGTATGTTTTGACCTTTATTTGGAAACCAGATGACAGGACAGACTAGTAATCAAAATAGTTTCTACGAGCACATACTTTTTAAAAGCACATTCCTTAAACATCATAGGTATTCAAGATATTATATTTAATATACCCACTAAATGTACATAAATATATTCTGTATGTTAATTTAACCATTATAAACTAAAGTATGATGGACAAAAACTATTTTGAATAAGGGTACACTAAGAGGCACCCATTGGTATAAAAAGTATCATGAATGACTAAAGTAACAAGAAAAGGAGTTCATGAATATTTACTATGAGTAACATCATGTTAAGGGCTCTTATAGGCATTTACACCATTAATTCTCATCCCATTCTTGTGACATAGTTTGCATCATATAAATGAGAAGATAATCTGAAACAACTTACCAACTACAGTTCTAAAGGCACAGGGACAGGACTGAAATTCAAGTCTGTCTGACGACTAGACTCCAAGATCTCACATCATATCATACCATATCACTGGGTAATTAAAGAAAATACCCAGAGGAAAGACTTGGGTGGTGAGAATAAGTCTAGCAACAAGGCTAAACAAACATGAATTGTTAGAAATAATAAACTAAAATAACAAAAGTGATTTGAAAGCTACTAAGAAGTGGAATAACATTTAAGTTGCATAGCCCAGACAAGACAAAGAAACAACACACATATAAACACATATTTTTTGTAGCTTTTCGTTCTGCAGTTATATTAAATTTAATTTTCTTTCAATTAGGCAAACCTCTAACGTCGTTCCTACTCTCCATGAAAAGCAATGCGATACTAAAATGCAAGAGCCGACATTTCCACCAGACTTAAAAATGCAGCCAAATTTGGAATCACAATTAACATCCTAGTAAAACAGATAAAGCTCAAGTGTCATGTACCATATTTCATTGATGAGTAGAGCAAAGTATTAATAGTCAATTTGTACCTTCCTACCCTGTTGTCCTCTACCTCTCCTTGACCACACTGCACATTTATACTTCACACATCTGACTCGCAAATGGCTTTGAATTGTGACTAAATATAATGAATAGAAATACTATCAAAAGATGGCTAATTTGAAGGCGGTAAGAATGATCAAAATAGGGAAGCAATACTATGTTGGTTAAAGATCAGTTACAATGCTTTATAGACATCTTTTGTGCATTACAAATGAAAATGTATGCAGTAGCCACACATTTGTACATGTAAGCTCAGTACTAAGCCCCGGGGAATCTCAGCACAGCCTAACTTAGGAGAGCGACAAACTAGTTCCTCTTCCATGAAAACCTAAGCTAGCAAATACAAAGAAAAGCGAGGAAGAAGATAATCAACATGATTTCATGTTGTGATACGCCAAGAATTAATTCTGATGCATTTTAATTTTTTAATCATAGATTAGTCACTATTTCACAGAAGTATACTGTCTCACATGTATAAAATATATAGTCAGTTCCAGGTACAACTGCTAGGCCTTACAATATGAAAAAACAGGTTGAGTGGGAGACACAACAATATGTAAGTAAAATAATAGAAAGATTTTTGCTTCAAAGCAAAAAAAGTCCATATGTTCAAATGTAAATAAACGCTGAGTCCATGGATTTAAATTGAGATGTGACCGAAAGTTTGTATATAGTTAATTCTAAGGAGTTTTGCATTCAAAGACGGGGAGAAGCTCCAGTGTGCTGGAACAGACAGCAAAGACAAGCAGCAGGATGAGGACAGCGGAATTGGGGAGTTCGGGGCGGCCTTTCCAGACAGGGACCAGAGACGCAAGCGCGCTGGGGAAACGCACAGCACAGAGCAGAAACTCACAAGTGCAGAGCAGAGAACAGAGCCACGGGGGTGGGGGTCTTCTGAGGAGGGTGTTCAATGCCAGTTTGGGTAATCCAAACAGAGTCACAATTAGGGATCTGGAACCGTGATCCTGTTCTGAAAATTACTTTCTGCTGGGCAACTACACTGCGCTGCTGGTTGCAGCAAAGCAAGTGGCAACCAGGATAGATTCATTCTGATTAACGGGACCTGTGATGGTTTCCTTTATAGAGTTAGATTAACATAAACAGATGTTTGGAGAAATCTATATTGAGATTCTAGGGGGAAAAAAAGAACAAAATTAAACAGAATTCTATAGTGTCAATCGATGTAGATTGAATAAAAACCGTGCAGGGAGTATTTCCAGTCAGAACATTTTGAATAGTCATTATTAACTCTGTTAAGTGGATCCTGAGTACTTCAGAAAGAACAATTGAGCCAAGTTTCCATGGAAGGACCACAATTTGTGCAGTGTGTTTCAAGGCTGTCAAATTAGACTCAAATAATGATACCTACAGTATGTGAGTAATGTTTATTGCTTGGTGACTACACATAACTTGTATATTCTTTAGACTAACAGTGCTTCAAACCATAATTAGCTGCCTTGCCTAATGAGCACAAGGAACTTATAGAAGGTGGTTGAGGGAAATTGTCTTCAAAATTCTTAAGCAACAATGAGAATGATAGAAATAAAAAGAATAGCGATTAGTTCCGGGGCCTTTCAATGGCTTTTCGTGAACTAAAATGTTTCTCCAGCATACCCTGCCTCATAAGTAGCAAAACCTTGCTTTTCTCACTAATTAAGGGCTACTTGCCGGAGGGATTTTTAAAGAACACATACCACAAATAGCAGTAGCTCCTCACCCAATGAATTCTAAGACTTTAAATAAAATATAATGCTCCAATGCAAAGGCTGAGCACAGACACTGGGGAAAATTGCTAATGCTAATCAATGCTAAGGGCAGCTTCCCTTAAAGAATCCAGTCCAGAAAGTAGCCAATCTCATGCTTCTGGCATGCAAGGACCAAACACAAATTGTTCTCTACTTCCAAGGAGTTGTAAATATTTCAGGGATGTAAGTAAAACCTGAAGAAGATGTTAAACAAGTATAATATTGTTATATCTAAGTGATTTAAACATGTATTTTTGAGAGCTAAATATCAAACTAAATAGATCTTTACCTAAGTAATTCAAAACTATGTCTCAAAATCTCCAGTATTATTTGCTCACACTGTGAGATGGGAGTTGGGAAAGGAAGTTCCAGAGAATATGAAAGGGGATTTAGGGAACAAACTATTCAAATAATTCAAGAAGAGAACCTAGTTCTAATACCAGTATATACAGTATCCAGGGTACTCAGATGAGATACAGAGATAGTGCGGGGACAACCACAGGAAGGGGACACGAGGATCATCAACAACAAAAAAAAGCTACTGTTTCACATGGCACGTTGAAAGTGATTACAACAGTGATATAACACTTGTTTCCGTAACATGGAGTTCATTCCACTTAGCATCATCTTATGTGTTCATAAGGGCATAACTATTGGGCTCTTGTGAACTAGGGAAGGGAAAGGGAATATCAAAATCAAGAGACCAAGGATAAAAAGACAAACGACTTCAAAAGAAACACTTACAATACCATTCGGTGTAAACCAACTGAACAACTCATGGAGGGGAGAGGGAAAAGGGGAGGGGGGAAATGAGGGAGGAGGTAACAAATTGTACAAGAAATGTACCCAAGACCTTACGTATGAAACTAACCCCTCTGTACATCACGTTGACAATACATAAGTAATTATTCAGAAATAAAAAGGAGTCTACTAATGGAAGAAAAGCAATAATAGAATTGAGTCTAAATCTTCTGAAAACTAAGAAGAAAGCTACTGAAGTAAATTAAAAGCCTACAATTAAATCTGTACAAGTTTTTCAAGACAATAAAACATTTAAAGAAACATGAAATATAATAACTTATTAGGGATAAAACAAATACATAGGAACTATACATACATATGTGACAAATTTTAAAACAGTGAAAAATTACATCTAATATATATTATAAAAATATGAGTTTGACATACACTTTTGAAGCTAATTGGTTTGACATTTGCAAATCCAAAAGCAGAAAAAATTCCAAAAATATAGTAGAGAAAGTTCCTATAAAGTGTCTACAGAAACTTAGAGTAAGAATGGGGTTTGATGGTGCAGGAATGTAACTGTCCTTTAAGACTAAGAACAAGCCAGAGATGTCGCCAACATTCCCAGAGTGTAGTACACTCATGAGCATAGATAATTTCAATAAAGTAAGAGGAAGAAAAATGAGATGTAAACTTGAAAGGAGACAAAATGATCAGGATTTTCAAAACATATCCGTACATACCTAAAAAAAAACAAGAGACACAAGCTGATGCATTACTAATAACACCAAGGAAGGCTAGTATATATTAGCCATTTCTAAGATCCACAAAATCTATTGTATTCCAACACAATAGCAAGAACTAGTTAGAATTCATAAGAGAAAGAAAAGAATTTAATCAACTGATAGTAGTAATGAAATGACATGTTATATAGAACAAATGCAACAAAATATAAAGTAACTCCATTTAGAAAATTGTGTTTATTCAAAGGATACAGAAGATCTAAAACGAAAAAATATATTCAGTTTATGGACAGAAAAAATCAATAGAAATGTGACTTTTCTTTTAAAAAAGTCTCTCTCTCTCTCTATATATATAAATGCAATGCCACCAAAACACCAACAGTTTTTAAAGAAAATTTAAGAAGTTGACATTAATAGAAGAATATTATGTAAAATAAGATCATTCTGAAAAAGAACTAAAGGGAGAGAAGAATTTTCTAGGTCAATAGTCAAAAATATAAAGTTACAACGATTAAGATAGTATTGTATTGGAGACAAAAGAAAACAACCTAAAAGAGACGCAAGAAACTGGCCTACATGGAAGTCTACCTCTGAGAGGAAAGCTATATTAAATCACAAGGGAATATATTGATAACTGATACAGACATAATTCATGACTCAGTAAAAAGCATTAAAAGAAAACTAAAAATAATTATGATACGATAGAACAATATCCTTTATCTGTAGGTGCAGAGGGCTTACTAATTAATAGAAACTACTCACATTGTATTCACTCTGTGCCAGGTGCTTTACTTGCATTAAAAGTAATCTATGAAGAAGGCATTGTTATTTTTATTTTACAAATGAGAAAATGAATGCAATGAGAGTGTATATAAGCTGCCCAAGATCTCAGAATCAGTAAGTGATAGAGGTAAGATACAAATCTCAGCTGTCAAGGTATAAAGAACAGCTTGATAAATATAGTTCCCCCTCCCCCTGCCAAAGACAAAATTATTTCAAGCCACATTTTAATTGTGGATTGAGAGAAAATATTTGTAGTACATAACAAAATATTAGTGTCAAGACTATGTTTGACAAAAGTCCATAAAAATAGAAAGTGTGCGATGGCTATAAATAATTTGGAGAAATAACACTGGCCAGTAAGTACATAAATATATGCAACTTCAGTAGTAATCAGGGAAAGGAAAATGTAAATGTCACTAAGAAGATATTTCTCATTAGACACAACGGCAAATATGCTAATACGAGGTATTGGCAAGGATTAGGGATACAGACACGTTCTCACACTGCAGGGAGAAGCAAAAATCCCCGTGGCCACTCTAGTGGACAATTTGGAAGTACTAACTAAATGGAAAACAAGCACAGTTCAGGAATCAGACATTTACAATAGTAATAGTTCTTTTATAAGGAGCATTTATTACATGCCAAGCCCTTCACTCAACACCTTTACACATATGAACTTATCTAATTCTCATCACAACTCCATGAAATTCAGATTGTTCACGAAACTTGTCTAAGTTTCCAGCTGGAACTTAGCCAGGAAAATATACTACCTCACTGAACAAAGGAAGTTCACTGATTTGTTTTCAATAATGAAAGCAAATGAAAAGAATCAGAATGTTTGTAAATAGGGTTATAACTAAATGAAACATGGTATATTCATTTCATGGGAAATGAATGTGCTATGTTTTAGTCATAAGTTGGTTAAAAGAACAAGCTAGATATATAGCATAAATATAGATGAATTTCAAAGGGCTATAGTTCAATGAATAAAGAAATATATTTACACACCAACTTCATTAACATAAAGCAAATCAAAATCACATGTGTTTGACACACACACACACACACAAATGAGTATGTAAGAAGTAGTTGAAAAGCATAACCAGTGTACCTGTAACAATGTTTTCAAGGGGAGTGTAAGGAACTGATACCTAACAGAAATGTATGCTTTTTCTGCAACATTATATGTAATTTTAAGGGAAAGAGCATATACGTATTATCAGTTCAATTAAAATGCAAAACTAGCAAAAACATACTGCCCAAAAGAGTTGGGTTCAAATTCTAGCTCTGCTACTTCTTTCCACATTTGGACAAGGAATCCAATGTTGTAGACAAAGATTTAGGAAACATCTACCCTGGAGGTGTACCACGGGACCCCTGGAGAGAATCAGTAGTTGGATTTGATTAAGATGGAAAATAGCCAACATAAGATCATAAATACCTAAAAACAGAGATCATTTTTATTTATATTGTGTCTTAAAATGATTAGCTTTGCACCCAATAGGCTCAAAACAAATATTAAATTGTTACAGACTTCAGGAGGGGAGAGAGAGTTGAGGAATATAAACGATGTGACTCACAGCCAAGAAGGGAAGAGACTAGGTGGCATTTTCATGGTACTGACAGATTGAAGAGAGGTTGGTTTTGTTGCCTTAGTTAACAGTCTGAGTGGGCAGAGTGCAGAAATGGTATGTTGAGACTTGGGAGCACATTGTTAAAAGAAGTAACTTTTTTTTCCCCCAGTGTGAGAATAAAGGAAGAGAATGATGAAGAGAAGATGTGGTGTGCTGCTGATTATAATAACGATGGTGTCACCTACTACATTCCCTTGGTTCTCAAGAAGCTCTTTTTAGGTCAGAAAGATTCAGAGTTCCCCTGAGAATTTTTAAACTTTGAGGGAAGCAAGTCATCAGCTTTTGAATACACTGAATTTTGGAGATGAAGAAAATACGATGCTTGTTAGCAGTTATAACCTTATGCTTATTTTTATTGCACTGAGATTAATTTAATTGCATTCTCACCCAAGTGCTTCTGTTTGTTTATTTAATTGCACTACTATTACGCAAATGCTTATGTTTCTTACCAGGACATATTCTGATCCATAGACTTTTCTATTAACTCATGGCTTGGCTTCCTAAAGATTATGAGAAGGATGCTATTTGGAAGGACAGCAGTGTTGCCACTCATTCTACAAACTGTATTTGCTGTGGGGAAAAATTCAAATCCCAATTTGGGCCAAGATAGAGAAATTTTAGCAATGTTAAAACTATACAAGAACAAGTTCCAGGGCTGGGGACATGACTCCAGTGGTAGAGAACCTGCCTAACAAGTGCAAGGCCCTGAGTTCAAATGCCAGGACTTCCAAACCAATAAACAAAAGCAAAGCTAGGAAGGAAGATGTTTCAGATAGAACAGAAATGGGGATATTGATGTATAAGAAGTAGAGAAGCAGAAAAAAAAATAGAGGAGAAATTTTAGGTTTCATTTTATGAGACATCTTTTGTACAGAAACACATTACACATGGCATTAAGTGTAAAGTGAAACCACACACTTATCATATGAAGGTATTAATTCTACAGGAACATTTTTATTATAGATGGGGCAGAAATCCTAAATGTAAAAGTGATGGAAAGTTTCTTGTCAAGTCTATTTCTTATGTAAACTTCTTAAGTAATTGACTGAAATCAGGGCAAAACTTCCGAGCAGAGTGTGCAGTCAGTTTCAGAGGACTGGTGTATTTAGAATCACAGGGAGACTCACGCCTGCTAATAGCACGATTCCTTTAAAAAATGAATTTTACTCTTCTACCTGGAGATACTCATATAATGAAGTGGATGAGTTGTCTATGATGAAAGTAAAGGAGATGATTAACAGGAAAAGCCTTCCCTAACCAATTCAGAGAGGTATCTGGACTTCCTGCTATCCAGACGCACCGGCTGCACTTCAATCTTCAGCTACCACCCTCCTCTTGTCTTAAAAACACTCAGATTTCCCTTAAGAAGCCATTATCAAATTTTAACCTGTACTGAGGAGGGACTAAAATTATCCTCAATATGGAGATTAGGCCTTGATTGACCTAAGCATATCTATGTATTCCATTTCCTGGCCACAACAATTAGCGCGCACATTACTTATCATTTCTACCAGGGTAAACCCTAGGCTTTTTGCTGGGGAAAATTTTTTACCTTCAGGGTGGTACTTATGAGGTATAAAACTAATAGAACCTTATTTTATACTATAATAAGAGACTACCTAAGGATAATTTCAACATATGAAGGTAAAACATAAAGAGCTGATGAAAAACGGAGATGCAGTTTGAAAACATATCCATTAGTTTCAACTTCATTTGTAATTAAAACCCTTTTTGATCAATGATCCAATAAACGCCCATGCTTATTTATTTATTTTTAATATTCTATGTTTGAAAATCAGTTGCAAGGTAGTTTTTATTAATTGCAAACATAGGATTCCTAAAGACAATTCCCCTATCATCTGATTAATAGTTTTAAAAGTAATTATAGCTAGAAAACGGAACCATATTTTACTGTTCAATGGAAAGAAGAATTCATTATCTTTTGTATAGAGAAACATTAGTATTAGTATACATTATTTGCTTAGGCCCAAGCATCTCTTCATTATTTTTGGCATTCCCTAAAATTTATTCCATATGGAACCTGGAAGGGGGAGTCAGAATTCTAAATGAAGAGTCTCAACTATTACAAGCTGCATAAAACATAAGTAAAACATTTTTTGCCAAATTTTTATTTGTATACCCAATTTTAGATCTGGGAATCTGACACTAAAAATGGTCTCAGATTTAATGTTGACTTGTAGTCAATGCCAACAATAAAAAAAAACTAGTTAATATGTCTTTGGTGTTTTTATTTTAGAGGACTGAAATTTTATAAGAGCGTTTCCCTAGACTGGGTAGCTAGGGTAAGGGAATGGTTTATTCTCTCCATGTAAAGAAAAATTTCCACCAGTAGTCTTTAAAAATATACAACAATCTTATTTTCTGCAAGAACTTAGGAAAATAATGAGATTTTTCCCTCTTAGCTTCTAAGAAATTTACAGTAAGTCACATTGTTTTTGTGTAATCTAGTCCTGGGGCACATAATTTTAGAACCTAAACATACTTTTTTGCATGAAGAAATAAAAGTAATTTTGGTACTTCCAATAAATCAATAGATAAACAGAAAAGTTATGTTTACTCTGGCCTTGTCCGCTGCCTTGCTCAGCTGCTAGAACGAAATACCTTAATCCAAACTTGACTTGCCAAACATTTCATCATTATTGTTAGTTCCTGCTATTTCCACTGTCTGTGTTCCACCAGGCTTTGGGAACTTTACACATTTGCCAACAGACAAGAAAGGACAGCAGATACCACATTATCTATCTTTGCCAATATGAACCTCCAGGCTTTCACCTCAGCTTGCAGTATTATTTTCTCTCACTAAATAAAAGCTCATTTAATACTTTCTGTATTCTAGACAATAGATTTTTCTCCTTCTGATGGGGATAGTCTAGTAATAACTTCAACTGAGTAGTGTATGTAGTGTGGTAAATACGAAGTTCATATCCCACAAGTTATGTCCATATTTACTCAATAAAGACGAGGAGGCTTATGACTATAATCACCAATCCTTTGTTTTTACAAGGTTTTATGAATTGTAAGGCCACCTAAACATGTTTTAAGGTCATGCTTTGAAGTGTAAAGCAAAATTTACAACAGAGTTTGGGAAAACTCTTGGGTGAGATTAAAATCTCTGTAAGAAACCAACCTGATTTCATATTAGGTGAGCCTGGTGATGGGGTTTGGGAAAGAGTTCCCTATTTCCTTCATGCTCGTTTTAATCCTGCAATTTCTTTCAAGCTACTTACCTTTTTAATGCAGTTCCTGGCAGAAAAAAAGACCAAATAAGGCTATTTGGGAATATGCATTTTCCAACAAGGATATTTTTTTCCTCCAAGAAATGAAAAAAGGTAGGCATTATATATGATTTTTTAATGGAGCTACTTCTAAAATTTTTATTCAAGAGCATATGCTGTACAAATATCTTTCTTATTTCTTATATAAAAATGTCTTAAGATATCTAATGGGTTCTGGTTATAAAATATGCTATTTTACTTTAGAGTATTTTAGCTCTTCCCTAAATCCTGTTCATCTTCCACAAAATTATGTACATGTTTCACCTTCAGAACAGATTGAATCAAAGAGTGACTCAAATTTACATGGTGCAAGAAATTTGCATTCTGAACTAACAACATACAGAAGATGAAGCCACTTTCTTAATAATATGCTAAAATTTACTTTGAGCAGGATCAAAGGTGTGTTACTAAGACATAGAAATGATCACTTTGGGGCTAAGAATTCTGTTTAGGATTTTGTATTTTACAGCATGTAAGAGCATTTCTACTTTACAGAAACTAGTAAATGTTCACTTTATCACTATATAAACTTTGAATATATCTTATCCTGCTAACTTGCAAATATGAATAGCTCAGTACTATCACCATCATTTCTACCATTTCAGCTATCATTCTTGGTTGCTGACAGCAGCTGCTGGCTTATTAGAAGAGAACTTGCAAGAGAGAAGAGGGACTTTTCTACTTTCCTATTCTAGGGTTACTGAGTTTTAAAATGATCTTGTGAGGATGTTGGTAAAACCACAGCTGAAAATCCACAGAATGAACAGTTTATAAAACCTCACAACAAAATTATATGAAAGCTTTACAAAGCTGTAGCTATTTCTTAAAGGAAGGTGAAAGATGAAAGGAAAACCTGCACAAGTAGCATAGCAAGAAACAGATGGTCTTTTTAAAAACTGAACTTGTGCCTTCCACAAGTATCCTTCTTAATTGTAGCATACTGAGTACTTTTATGCAAATGACTTCAATTGCTGAGCGCAGAGCTGAATAAACAGGGTTAGCTCATTGACATTAAATGGCACAGTGTACTTGGAGCTCATCTACTATTTAGTCTGTAAACACCTGATATGGAAAATCATATGAAGAGACTAGTGCCAAGACAGTTTAAGATTAACCAGTGTTCAGTGAAGATTTAAAAGCTTGGCTTTCATTTTGTTAAAGATGCTCCCTTTCATATTTAATCAATGAATTTCAGTTCTGTTTTTAGGGTTATATTTAGAATTTATGATTTGTTTCTTTCTGGCTTATTCCAAAATGAGTTAAAGGAAGCTTAGAATTAGGACCGAGAATAACTCTAGTACTTTGTAAGTTAAACAGCAATGGAGCCTCACAACAACATTTCAGAAACAAGACGACTGCTGAATTTATCTTCTATAGGGCAGACAGAATAATGGTTTAAATACCCATTTCTATTTAGCACAGGATCAAAGGAACATCAATAACAGTCCTGTTAAGGTCTTCTACCTTCCTTGCTTTCGATAATTCCTTGCTTAAGATGCCTTTTGTTGAAGGTACAGGTAGATCTCAGTTACTTCAGTGAAGACTACTTTCTCAGAACCCTGGGAGAAGAGCAGGCCGGAATAATGGGGAGAAAATGGCACTGGAAAGGGAGAGATTGCCCTGGGATATTGGGCAGGAGTTTTACAGTGCCAAAACTAGAAGTAATTTTGTCTGCCAAACCTCCTCTGGCATCTCTCATCCAACCAGTGGCACCATTAAGAACTGACTGGTGACACCTGGAATAGCTAGGGCAGTTGAAGAGACACCATTACTCCATGTAAAGTGGGTTGGGTTTGTTTTGTTTTGTTTTTGCATGGGACTTTAATCAATAACATCACTAATTTCAGTACTAACTTTCCAGAGTAAACTTTTTGTGGACAGAGAACTTAAATAGCTTGTATGAGTTCTTAATCTCATGTGCAAATAATTTAATCAGGATAAGAGTATGGACAAGTTTGCAAGTACATTGCTTTTTTATGCACACATGAAAACACACAGCAATCTGGGCAGTGGAGGTTCACGCCTGTAATCCTAGCTACTCAGGAGGCTGTGATTCAAAGCCAGCCTGGGCAGGAAAGTCCGTGAAACTCTTATCTCCAATAAACTACTCAGAAAAAGCCAAAAGTGGCACGATGGTTCAAGTGGTAGAGGGCTAGCCTTGAACACCAAGAGACTCAGGGACAGAGCCCAGGCTCTGCACTCAAGCCCTAGGACCAGCAAAAACAAAATAAACAAAACAAAATGGAAACACACAGCAATAACTATCTAAAAACGTCTATATTTAATCCATCTACTATCTATTAATAATTTATTTGTCTGAAATAGTCATGACAATTCTGGGTAAATAGCACAAATAAAATCTTAGTAGCCCTCTAAAATAAGGTAGGCAAGTGCTTTCCTAAGACTTTAGAGTACTCTCAAAAATAAAGAATGTGCCTGGTACTGGTGGTTCATACCTGTAATCCTAGCTACTCAGGAGGCTGAGATTGGAGGATCATGGTTCGAAGCTAGCCTGGGGTAGAAAAGCCTGTGAGACTTGTTTCCAATTAACTACCAAAAAAGCCAGAAGTGGATCTGTGGCTTAAGTGATCGAACATTAGTCTTGAGTAAAAAAGTTGGTTTTACCCCTGATATCACTGTAACTGATTTTAGTATCCTGGATATTGTGTAGACATGTATTGGAACTAGGGTAGGGAAAGGGAATACCAACATCAAGAGACAAAGAATAAAAAGACAAACCAATGCAACAGCAATACTTACAAAATTATATGCTGTAAACCAATTGTACAACTCATGGGGAGGGAGGTGGGGAGGGGGAGGCGGGGAAAAATGAGAGAGGAGGTAACAAGTTGGATAAGAAATGTACTCACTGCCTTACATATGAATCTGTAACCCCTCTGTATATCACTTTAACAATAAAGAAATGGAAAACCAAAACAAAAACAACAAGACACTGAGGAACAGTGCCCAGACGCTGAGCTCAAGCCCTAGGACTGTCGCCAAACAAACAACAATCAAGGAATGAGACCTGAAAGCTCTAGCAGATGACTAATCCAGAGAAGTCATACATGAGCTCTTGCTTTTGTTCTATTTACATTTCAATCTTGACCCTCCCTTTATTTACATTATATGTGGACCTCACTGGAGGGGAGGAGTCATGTTACAGAACCGAGGCATCTAGTAACTTAATTTTAATTAATTGCTAGCATTAGTGTCTATATTTTATTTTACAATGAAATGAAACTTTGTTGATTCTGGAACGAATGCCACTTGCATCATGTTTTTCTTTTCTAGAGAAATAGGTTTTCACTGAGTCACAAGGGAAAAAGTATATAGCGTTGTGACCAAATGGAGATCAGATCTCCATTTGGCTTCCTAATCCAGGCTCTACTGCTAGTATCCGTTCCATTCCCTATGTGCTGTCACACTCATGATCCATTAGCAAGTCCGGTTCTTTCCTTTCTCCTCCATCCAGAATCTATCTTCTCTCCATCTTCTGCACTTGCAACCAGATCCAAGCATGGCTTACTGATCACAACAGCCTTCTACCTTGTCCTTTGCCTAGAAGCTATTCAAATAAACAGCTAGTGGTCTTTTAAAGCTTCTCCTCAATCCCCAAGGCACTTCAGAATTCTTACTTCACTCAGAGAAATTCCATAAAGCAGTAACATGTTTTGATCCCTTTTACCTATAGGTTACACTCCTTTCAAGCTACACCCTTATTCTCATATCTTTCTTTTACCCTTATTCTCATGTCTTTCTTTTACAATTCCTTTCTCAATGAAGTCTTCCCTAAGGAGACATGGGAAAAGAACATTTTCCCTTAGGTTCCCTAATCCCCACTTCCCTGCTTTACTTTTCTATGTATCATGTCAATTGATTTTATTTATTTACTTACCACTAGAAGGTAAATGCCCCGAGGAAATGGAATTTTGCCTACTTTCTCACTGCTTTATCTCCAGCTTAGGACAATGGGTGGGATTTAGTGCTCAATAAAAACAGAAAAATGAGCAGAATGATGGCTAAATAGTGCAATAGTGCGGCCTTTGAGGATGTAGTTTTTTTTTTTGCCACAGTTGCAAAATGCATATTTAAGACAAGCAAAAACAGTGAAGTTATTGAACATGTGACTTTTCTGTAGCAATTAGATAGAGCCAAATTGTCTCTCTTTTTTTATTGTGCAAATTGATATCTGAAATAACTGGTCCTATCCATTTCATAGCTAAAGTATGGATGTGAATTTTAATATATGATTCACAGAATAGAATGTCACTTAATCATCAAGACTTTGGTGAGTAGAAGATCCCTCTAAGTGATCTTCAATTACCACTAGGAAATGGAACAACCCAGCTCAGTACAAATCGGGGAAGATCTCTTCTTTGGTCAATGTGAAGGGACAATGTAGTGATATCTATAATATGAATAAATTCATACTGAATTCTGAACTGAACTTTTCAGAAAATACAATGACTTCTCTATAGCACCTTATACACATTTATAGGAAGACAAATTTACATTCATGTGAAAGGGTGATATCATTCTCCAGGATGTATCTTACCCTTCAAGAAACCCGTTAAAGACAGAGGTTTATTCACCAAGATTAAGTGTTTTTAAGAGGTCTCTATGGTATAATTTGTCATCTCTAGTTCCTGCCCTGCCTTAAAGCCATGAAAACTGATCCTGGCTCCCAGCAACAATTCAGGTGCTCATGTCAAGACCATTTAAAATGCATTCCTATTTTTATAGAACTTGCTTAATTAGGGTTTGTTTTAAAAGGTACATTATATGTGTATACATATGCACATACATAACATATATGCATATTTAATACAATAGATACTATATATGCATATATACATAATATATACATATATTATATAATGTATATATAGTATACACATATAGTACATGCCTTACAATATAGTATATGGTATATACTATATATACAGAATATATGTATATAATATATGTATATATGTATTATATGTATACAGCATATCATATGTATATATAATGTATAGCTGAATATATAGTAAATACTGTATACTATATTACAGAGTATATACTATATGTTGCATATAGCATACAGTATATAATATAAATTATATAACATAATATACGTATACTATATATACACAGTTTATTATGTATATGTAATATATGTCTATACAATATACTATATATGTTGGGGACTCAGTTTTGGCCTTAACGGGGGAAGGGCGACAAGAGCTCCCAAGACGCTGCCCTTCCCCCAGCCCTGGGACAGTGTAAAAAGCTAGCCACTCCCACCTCCCGGCCCCAACGGGAAGAGAAGACCCTGCCCCTGGGAAAGCAAGCACCTGGATGCCACCATGATAGGGATTGTCCAGCCCACAAAGGAGGTTTCATGACATCACCTGATGGACACGGTCTTTAGCCTATGAGTGGCCCTTTGGCCAGCCCCCCTCCTTTCCCGCCATTACCGCTATATAAACCCCCTCTCAATTAAATCCTTTGAGACCCATTCAAACCTCCAGGCGTCTCCCTGATGTCTTCTTCTGCCACCACTCCTGAACCGTGAGGGGTCTGGGGAGAGGGGAGACATCAGCGACCTTTCCTCAACTGAGCGTAACCCATGAAGATATGCCTTATTCCTTCTGCCGGTGGGAGGGGTAGGGCTGAGTGTCTTTCATAATTTGGGTTCAGGCATTCCCCCGGGAGATAGGGGGAAGAGGGTCCTAGAGACTCCAACATTTGGGCATCTCCTTCCGAGAAGTGAGGAGAAGGGATCCATCAGGTCCCAACATATATATACATATAATATGATATATAATATATACATATATTATGAAACCACAGGATACATTCATTAAAATTCAAAGGGTAAGTTATATAAAAACTAATGTGTTAGCTGGGAATGTGGCTTAGTGGTAGAGGGCCCTGGGTTCGATTCCTCAGTATCACATAAACAGAAAAAGCCAGAAATGGCACTGTGACTCAAGTAGTAGAGCTCTAGCCTTGAGCACACAGAGACTCAGGGACAGCCCAGGCCCTGAGTTCAAGCCCCAGGACTGGCAAAACAAATAAACAAACAAAAACCAAAAATACCCACTAATGCTACGTCACTATATTAAACTCAATGAAGCAGCATTGCTTATCTTATTGAAAAAAAAAGTTTCAACTCAGTTGAAAAAATTAATTTATTCATGCATTAGTAGCACAGTGACTATATTATAGACCAGGAGGCTTATTTCAAAATTCTTCACAGTTGGGATACCCTCATTTCTCTCTACCAAATACGAAGGCAATAGCTGGGTGCAAATATTCCCATAGATTTCATAAATTTTTCACTTAATACAATATTAAGGCATCCGTAACATAAATCTGAACATGGCTTATTTAATAGGCTTTTCTTAGCCAAAGGCAAAAATATGGAGAAGCAGGAAGTACGGAAAAAAAAAAAGATACAGAAGGTGGCAGCATTTAGAGGAAGAGACCAGTCATAGAAAGGAATGCAGAGAATGGAGGCAACAAGTCAGTATTTTCTGACAGACAATACTACTTGATGTACATTTTAAGCAATTAAAGCCAAGCCACTGTCTGTCATTCTAATTGCTAGAAACCAGGAAGGGACAAGAAGAGATGTCCAGGGTGAACAGCTTAATACCTGAGCTTTGCCAGGGACAGCTTTTCCCACTATCATGCTGGTTGCTCCTCTCTCTGCCTAGAAAGCTAGTAAAGGCTCAGTCACATAACTCAAACCTGAGTTGATCCAGCTTTACTGAATCCTAAATCAATTTCAATGTCTATTTCACATTCACGGAAAGTAACGCTCACATTCCTTTGTGTATACAGGAAGGTCAGTATTGCTCGAGCCAGAGACTGAAACACGGACCCTGAAGCTAGCAGCAGAGACAAGGATCTACTAGGCCAATCCTGAACAATGACGCTTGCTTCTGGCTTCCACACACAGGTATCAAGGGATGGGAGGAGAGCCAGAGAGAGGCCGATATGACTTGATTTTTTTTTCTCCTTAGTACATGAAACATTTTATTTCAAAAAATGGATTGAGGTCAGACAGAAATACCACAAGGCATGCCGAATCTCTGAATGCAGATAGTTTGCGATGTGTGCTGAGGGCACTAGAGTCACTAATATGTATGAAATTCCCGGGGACTATTTCTCTATGTAATACATTACAGCATCTGAAAAATCAATGTCCTAGGGCAAAGAAAGACGAATATAGAGATTTTCAATTATCTTTTTTTTTTCATTCCAGAAATATTACTTCCTTCAAACAGATTCAAAAGGCAATATGAGTTGTTTTCACTTTGGGTAAGGGATATTGATACCACGTAAGGCTCTCAACTGGCTCAGTCCCACTTGGTTAATGGGCAAATAAATGGGCAGCATATTGTATAGAATTTAAAAACACAATGGTTCCCCAAGACAGCCCCTGAGATCTCGATGAATGAAGGTACCACCAATAATCGTTCAGTCTATTTCGCTAGCTAGATGTACTGAAGTGATTTAAAATTGACAGTGCTTTTTTTTTTTTAAACCAATACCTTCTGTCAGTAAGTACATGTCATAGTGTTTTCAATAATATTTCCGGTCACATTCACAGCTTGGGAAATACAACTGAAGGGATCCTAAAACCCCAACTTCTGCACATTCAGTCAAATAAAACAGTGTAACGTAATGGGCAGAACCTAACTTTCCATTTTGATTATTCAAAAGACACAAGGTTGTCTGCTACCTTTGAAGAACCAGGCTTGCACAGAAATGTGTGATACAAACAAGAAGCTCAATCCAGACGCCTGTCACTCTAGCTACTCACCAGGCTGAGATCTGAGGATGACCGACTGAGAAGCCAGCCCAGGCAGGAAAGTCCATGAGATTCTTTCTCCAATATATGGTTTAGAAAAAGCCGGAAGGGTACTCACTAGCTTTGAGCACCAGCGGGCTCAGGGATAGCTCCCACGTTCCGAGTTCAAGGCCGGGACTGGCAAACAAATAATAAGCTCAGAGACTGCTTAGCTTCTTGGGGGGCAAAAAGGAACACAGCAGTGGTGCATACATATTTTTCATTCATTCAGCATTTTAGAACACTGTTTCTGCCTGGTGCCTATCCATGTTTTAACAAGGTGTGCCGACCAGGCTTGTCAAACTTGTTAGTCACAAAACCCTTCGCTGAGATTTTCCATAAAAGGTTAATAGTGATGTCAAAAGCAAAATGACTGTGTAGCAATAGGTACATAAGTGTGTTTGGCATAGGGGAGGGATGTGATCAGAGTTTACACAGCGCCAACTCACAGGAAGTGCTCAAAATATTAGAGAAATAAACAAATGGCAGGAACGTAGACACTGGGGTTTCACAGCGTGTACACTTCAAATTCACTCAGCTTGTCTTTTTTTCCAATGGCCTTTCCTCTCATGACATTTTCATTTTATTTCTGATAAGGAGGCCCTGGTAACCATCAAATGGCTGGGGTGTTTGAGCAATAAAAACGTTGAAGTTTACTGAGCCTTTGATCCCTACTGTGTCTTTGCTGATTCGGGGAATCATTATTCCCAGATACTTCCTAAGTATACTTGCTACTTCGTAGCATGCTGGCCCGCCTTCAACTGCTCTTTCCTTGTCAGAAAAGCCATAGGCAATGGCTCAAGAAAGGCTGATCTTTTTCAGATGTTTATATTATTGACTAAGTGAAATAAAATGCAGTTTCTTAAGCTTGAAAGAGTTAAGTTTCTTCTCTAAAACACTAAGGTACTTGATATGCAACATTTACTTTCAAGGACAAAAGATTCCTAATATCCATCATTTCAGTAATACAGTCAACAAAATTTGAGTGCCCACTCTGTGGGAAGCACTGTCCTTGACATTGCAGCATAGTAGTGAAGGAAAGAGACAATTCTTTTCCTGCGAGGTGGTAATATTCTATTGGGAGGAGTTAGACAAACACACTGCTAAAGAATCAAGAACTTGAGGAAAAAAAGAGTGATGAAAACTAAACAGGGTAGAGTGATGGAAATGCAGAAATAGGAGATATGTTGGTGATTTTAGATTCCCTAACCAGAGTTGTAACTGAAGAGGAGGCATATGAGCTCAGTGAGAACTGGCTTTTGAGAATACCTTCCTGAGACTTCTTTGTAGCCTTCAATAGTAAATGACAACAACATGGAGGGAATCAATACATAAAAGATGGGTGCCGGTGCTTCACGCCGGTAATCCTAGCTACTGAGGTGGCTGAGATTTGAGGATCGTGGTTCAAAGCCAGCCCAGGCAGAAACGTCCCTGAGACTCTTACCTCCAATAAACTATGAAGAAAACCTGAAGTGGTGCTGTGGCTCCCAGTGGTAGAGCGCTAGCCTTGAGCTGAAGAGTGCAGGGACTGTGCCCAGGCCCAGAGTTCAAACCCCATTACCAACAGCAACAAAATTATCTGCCTGCATTTATGTGGTTTAACTGTCACAAAAATTCAGTTTCATGGCAAAGCCACAGACATTTTTAATTAGACACTAAGAGCCATATTTAAGAAATATTTATTATATGTAAGTTGGTAGAATGCTCCAGATGGCATTCGGACATTTGCACTGAGCTTCAAATCAATTCACAATTATTAATTTAAATTTAGATTACTCAGCATAGCCTGGCCAGATCATTATAATCCTATGTAAAACGTGCAACCAGACAAGGTTTAGCTTTGAGACTGCTCTATGCTAAAACTTTCTTTTTATTATATTCATTGCCAATGTAGCCAGAGTTGGATTCTCTACAGTTTAGCACCTCTGAAGTTAACCAGGTAATTGGAAAGATCTACTCCAAGCAAAATCTGAAGAATCCCCTTCTTAACCTAAAAGCAATTTCATTAGATGATTTGTTTTAAATCGAGTAAATCATCCATCACAAAATTCCTGAGATCAATTTAAGAACTCAACGAAATTTCCTGTGCCTAGGAACATTCTTGCTCAGCTGCAGAGGCAAGCTAAGAAGATAATATGTGAAATAGAGCAATTCGGAAATCTTTGCATTTTCTGATTTGTGGTATGGTATACTACAATAAAAAATTCCTTTTGACCTTACCAAGTGGAACCTCAAGGACAGAAATTTTACACAGTTTTCTTTTCCTGGAAAATTGATGTAAAGCTTTAATCTACCTTGGAGTGTCCAAGTGCTTCCACAACTTAAAAAAAAAGCATTGTTGTTGTTTTTTTCAAATAGATACTATGTAATTAAGTTCTAACTTGGCAAAAAAGCTGATCAAAAAGTGACCATTCTGAAATGCTTATCTGTGCCAATTTCCTGAGATGTGATAATGGATTAGAAAGGTAAGTAACACTGTTAGTGGTTCTATCATAGTAAATGGCAGAGCTGACCCTGGGGTTCAAGCTCTTGGCCACACTAGACTGGACAACAATATAGATGAGGAAGAGAAGGGAATCCTGTTAGCAAATGTCTATCTACTCTGTGTTTACATAGAGATTAAGTAATATGTAGAATTGCGAATACAGTTGAATTACAAAGGAATATGCATCTTCATTCACTGATTAAACCAACTATATGTTTGATGATCTACAACCTTTGCTGAGCATATAAATACATATGCCTGCTTTTGTACAGGATAAAATTATGATTAATCTGTGTCACAATCTCTGGGATATCTCTTACTCATGCTGGTTTTCAAGTCACAACTTAGAAAACAGAATAACTTAGCTTCTCTATAGTAGGTAAAGAAGTAACTCTCTTTGTTTCCATTTCAAAATATTCAAAGAGCTGGGCACTGGTGGCTCACACCTGTAATCCCAGTTACTCAGGAGGCTGAGATCTGAGGATCAAGGTTCAAAGCCTGCCCACGCAGGAACGTCACTGAGACTCTTATCTCCAATTAGTCACCCGAAAACCATTAGTTTTGTTGTGGCTCAACATGGCAGAGTGCTAGCCTTGAGTGAAAGAGCTCAGGGACAGAGCCCAGGCCCTGAGTTCAAGCCCCACGACTGACATAACAATAATAATAATAATTCAGAGGAAGAAAAAGAGGGTAGTAGTTAATGTATTTATCTTCAGTTTCAAAATGTTAGGAATAAATAGTAATCATAATTTGTTCTAGCTACTGATGTACATTTGAACAGAGTTGCATTATTATTATATTTATTATACAGTACATGTTATTATATATTATTGTTTTCATAGCCTATCAAATAGTAACTGATTTATTTTTCTTGGACTATCACCTTGAATTTTGTTGCAATAAACAAGCTCAATAAAGTTACTGGTTGGAAATTTAAATGAAGCCAAAAAGGATGTACCTGAAATAGTTATTGAAAATTGTGCCCGTGAGTGAGCAATTTAAAAAACCAGCAGGCTAAACATAGACCCATCTGTAGAGGAGGCCTTGGTGATTATTAAAAATGATGCCCCCAAAGTCCTAGGACTTTTAATGAAACACTAAATAGAAAAATAAATGCTAATTCTATTTCTCCTATTTAAAATACTAAAGGTTAATCTATTTTGGTGAACTAGCCATGACAAAGTGACATGCTGTAAATAAAAAATGGCCTCTAATAATGAGAACTGTACCTACATTACTTAATATCACTATTTATAGAGTGGCTTAGAGTCACATTCTACGCAATGGTGTAGGAATAAACTGTGTGGGGGAAATGCAACAGCTACTCCATTGTTAGATTTACTTTATCCAAGCCATGCGTTTCTTTTTTGTAGAGAAGCATTAAAGCACTTAAGACCCTCTGAAAGCTTTTAAAGTCTTTGATTCTTGAGCAGCCCATCTAATCAGTAGCTAGCAACAATCATCTTCTTTAATAAAAAAGGATTGTGAGCCAATGCAAAAGCCAAACACAGAAGATAATTTTTACAGGTAATAAGTTCTCAGAAGACTTTCAACCTACAAGTAAAGTTAATATAAAGGAGCAGATTATCTGTCATAAAGATATATTTTTTCAATAGGGTAGCACTGTTATTTGTAGGGAGAAAAATCGCTTTTTTCTTTGGCTGCTGATAATAAATTGACACTCAGTATAACCAACCCTTTTTCTTGTTATAGGCTGATGGGTATTTCATATATGTTCCAAGGAGTTAAACTGTAAGAATGAAGGAGACTGCAAGTGGCTTTATAAATTTCATGTACTAGGTGCAGTAACTCACCCAAGTTCACTTGCTCCTATAGTTGATCGTATTTGGTATATAAAACACAAATATTTTAAGATGATTACATTTCTCATTATATGCAGAGCTTCTTAAAAAAATCTAAGACTAGTCTGGAAATGAGGTTCTTGGATAGTCAGAGCAAAGAAATTCTAAATTAACAATTAGCTTGAAAACTTGTGTAGGAAAATGAGTATATCTTAAAATCTTAAAGAGAAACAGCATGTAAAGCAGCACAAGAACGAGAAAATAGAACTGAAGGGTCTTCTCAAGGAAAGTTTTTTCACTGAGATTAAATCGACAGTGAGAAAGAAGTGTCTGAGTAGGTTTGTAGGGAAATACATATACAGCAGTGATCCATCGCTCTATTAGTTGTGAAACATTTATTCTTTCAAATCTTTATTTACTTAACAAAGTTTGGCCCTTGGGTTAATTCCAAGAAACAAAAAATTTACTCTAATTGTTTTTAAAAAGTCAGCAAAGATAACCCACCCTTTCATTAGATATCCTACTTGAAGAGGCTGCCACTGTTCAAAATAATACTACATTTATTTCAAATACATAGAATCTGAACAACTACTGTTCAATAATACTATATTTATTTCATATACATAGAATCTGAACAACTAATATTTCTTCTAAATGCTTTTACATGATCACATTTGAAGAAAGCAAATAGGATGTTTGCTTCACTTACAAATAACTTCGTGGAGCGGACAGAGTCTGAAGAGACTGAGGTAGTGGTTTTAACAGGTGATAATTACCGATCATGCTATTATTCTAAGCACAGCAAAAGGCAAGTTTAACTCACTCTTCTGGTAAGATTCTTTCACTCGTATCACTCTAAGGGTATGTAGGCTTTTAGAGGATATTCTTTTAAAACTTAAGCTATGTAGTTCTTAATTACCACTCAGCACAAAGAATTCCTTGTGCCGTCTTCCCCCCCCCCCACAAAGTTTGCCCTCTCAAATGTAATCTGACACCAAAGAACACAAAACAGTGTTCCTTGGCAGAAGCAAACTGTGGGGATGGGAATATGGCCTGGTGGTAAAGTGCTTGGCTTGTATACATGAAGCCCTAGGTTCGATTCCTCAGCACCACACACATAGAAAAGGCTGGAAGTGGTGCTGTGGCTCAAGTGGCAGAGTGCTAGCCTTGAGCAAAAAGAAGCCAGGGACAGTGCTCAGCCCTGAGTCCAAACCCAGGACTGGCAAAAAAAAAAAAAAAAAAAAAAAAAAAGAAGAAGAAAAAAGGAAAAAAGAAAGAAAAAAGAAGCAAACTGTGTAAGGCACTCCATCTTCTGTGCTCTTTTTATCATTTACCCTTCTTTCCATAGTTCAGTATAGGGGAAATAACATATGGAATTAAAGGTGAACTATCTCTCTATCTGAAAGGAGCTCACCATATAGGTGGTTAAAAGAAGCTCATGGAAAACTGAGAAACCAAGCAGACACAATAGGGAAAATCTGAAGAATTCATTTCTAACAGGTTTGTCTTTTTATTCTTTTTATTTCCTTAGGGGTGAAATACACATTGGGAGACAAATGCTTTTAAAGCTGAAAGTTAATTGTTGTTTGGTTTATTTTTCCTGATGTGTCTTTCACTACTCTAGATTGAGACGCATTTGTTTGGCATTGTTGGATCTGATAATTAACCTAAATGCGCCAACATCACCTTTACTAGTACTTAATGGGAAAACATATTATTACAGAAATAATGCTCAAATAAGGGTATATTTTATGTACCATGGTATAAATGACAGCATTTTAAATGTAGATAACACATTCTGATATATAGCATTTCAAATAGATTCAGCAGATATTTCTGGATTTTAATCTTAATGTACAATGTGGCTATATTGAAAATATTAACTTAGTAAGAGAGACAAAAAGTGAGGTTGCGGGCTGGGGATATAGCCTAGTGGCAAGAGTGCCTGCCTCGGATACACGAGGCCCTAGGTTCGATTCCCCAGCACCACATATACAGAAAACGGCCAGAAGCGGCGCTGTGGCTCAAGTGGCAGAGTGCTAGCCTTGAGCGGGAAGAAGCCAGGGACAGTGCTCAGGCCCTGAGTCCAAGGCCCAGGATTGGCCAACAAAAAAAAAAAAAAAAAAAAAAAAAAGTGAGGTTGATGTCTAATGCTCACAAAACATAATAGTTTCAAGAAATACTTACTGATACAACTCTAAGGCCTTACAGGCTTACCAATCTTTGTGGAAAAAATGAAAAGGAAGATGATCTGATATATCTCCTCCTCCTACCTGGGTGCAAATGGTTCTGGGACAACCATGCTGAAGAGAACAGAATCTAGGGGGAGAGAAGAGCTAGGAGCTAGCAGCTAGCATCTACATTATCTTTATTTCCTATTGCCCTCCATTTCTATACCCTACAAAGTCTAAATTTATATGTTCTTTTTCTGTTGTTGTTGTTGTTGTTTGTCTTAGGGGTTTCAACTTCATGATACAGAACTAGACTGATATAGTACTACTAAGCCAAACCTCCCTCCCTAAGTTTATATATTCTTTATAAAAATGATATCCTTAACAATTCCATGTAAATTATACAAAGAAATCGAATCCACCAGCATAGTCTACCTTCAAAAAAACAAAAAAAGCTTTTCTCATTCATTTTTGTCCATATCAAAAGCCACGTTCATATTTCCTTGGATAGTATCCAAATGGATTCTTTAGTACTCCTATCTTTTCTGTACACAGTAGCCAAATTAACTTTTTTTTTTTAAACTCCAGTAAACCTGATCCCATTTCTCTGCAACACACCTGACAGTGGCTTCCCACTGCATTTGGGATAAAAGCCACGGTACTACCATAGCCCGCATGGGCCAAATCGCTGCCTAATGCCCAATCCTTGAAAGCTGTTTATAAAGGTGACTGATTTGCAGATATTACCACTTTATTAACAATACTAGAATGCCACATTCATTGTTAGAGAAAATTTTGGTTCTAATCTGTCAGTATTTTCTACCTTGACATCTTTTATTGATTGTTCAAGCATCTTTTGGAAGTTTGCTCTACTTATCATTTTGTAGTGGTGTTTACACACTTTTTACAAAGCAAACAATGACATTCCCTCCTCCCCCTTGGGGTTAAGTATACAGACCTTATGACTAATGTGACTTACCATTTCTGGTTGAGCTGAGTAGAACTAATTGAAGGGATCAAAATAAAGAAACTCAAGTGGTTATTTTAAACTCTGCATCTGTACATCTGAACTAGCCACCTGACCTACTGGTTGTGGTGCTGGCCTCCCAGGAAGCTACCTTGTTACTTGAAGACGACAAGGAGACAGGGTATCTTTAGCACTTTTGTTACTGTTTATATTAAAGCATTTTTAATTAGGTGATTGATATAAAGAGCTTTTTCACTGTATGGCAGACATTCCTGCTCCTTGCAAACATGACTATGTTCTGATATTTCTAGTTCTAAATAGAATCTCTACAATAGTATATTTACTTTCTGTTAAGATTGAAGGCACTTAAAATTAATTCTATTGCCAAGGTGATGTACAGAGGGGATACATTTCTTATCAAACTTGTTACCTCCTCGCTCATTTTGCTCCCACCTTCCCTCCTCTCCAATTACCAACCCCCCAAGTTGTACAGTTAGTTAATAACATATTGTCTTGTAAGTATCCCTGTTACATTGGTTCATCCTTTGTCTCACCATTTTGATGTTCCCCTTTCTTATCCTAATTCAGACAAACATATATACAATACCCAGGCCACCAAACTGAAATACAGTGACAACAGGGGCTAAAACATAGGGAAGAAAAATGCAAGAAAAAAGAAACAATTTCACACAGTACATTAAAAATAACAATGAAAAACCACTTCTTTCCATACCTTGGAGTTCCGTTTGCTTAGCATCTTCTTATATGATTTCATTGAGCTATTGTGGTCCTCTGCTAGAACTATCCTAGATATATACTAATTATTACCAATGAGGGAAATCATACAGTTTATGGTTCTTTGGGTCTGGCTCAGTTCACTTGGTATGAATTTTTCCAAGTCTTTTCATTTCCTTACAAATGGAGCAATGTCACTCTTTCTGATAGAAGCACAGAATTCCATTGTGTGTATTCACTGCAGCATTATTTGCCATTGCTAAAATATGGAACCAACCCAGATGTCTCTCAATAGGTGAATGGATGAAGGCACTTATAAGGCATAGAAATCAAGATAAATATATATCCATCTGATTATTGTTCACAATAGGTTAATAGGTACCTATTTTACATTCAATTGAAAACAAATTTAAGCTGTTTATCAATGATAAGTTGATTAGAAAATCATAACTCAGTATTGCCATTTGTTTTTTGTATTTGTCTTTATGATGTGCAAATGTCTTTTCTATTAATGAGCAAGAGTCACTGAATGACTTTCCCAAAAGTAAAAATCCCTACACCACCCCACCAATTATTATTATTATTATTATTATTATTATTATCATTCAGCATTTCTTAGGTTGGTACAGGAATCTCCATAATCAGTAAGTTATGCCGATTTCCTGGGGGCTGGAGGAGAGAGGTATATACTCTGGAAGATACTTTTTTTCTCAGTAAAGAATGTTATCTAGCTCTTTCATATGTCTTCTTCAGCACTTTGTGTGTTGATATTTCGTAAGCATCAACAAATTTCACTGAATAAATTCTTTTATTTAACTGTATTGCTTTTGGACTTTTTTTTTTTTTTGGTACTGGGGAACGAGCCCAGTTTGCTTCACTTGCTGGGTATGGTCAGCGAAGTAAGAAATAATATTGAAAATGTAAATTAAGATCATGATCAATAAGGAGTTAGAAATGTTTTAGATAAGTTATGGAATCTTCCACTGAAAAATACAGTAATAAATAACAAAAATAATTTTTAAAAAGAATGAAATGGAATTTGGGAGATATTTGTGTTTGGCATTTTCTCCATTTTCACCAGTCTGCTCAAAACTCATCGCCTCCTCAGTACACTGCACATCAAGTCTGGGAATTGCATCACATTATTTACTTTTTTCTGATCTTTGTTTTGCTTCACTTAGTTAATTTTGTTTTATGACTTACAAATAGCATATAGTAATCTAAATTAGACTTAAGGTAATGTGAGTTAATAGGCTTCTTTCTTCAAATATTCTATCAAGCTAACTAGGCTACAAAGAAATGGAACCTGAATCCCTTCTCAGATTTTTCCTAATTATTTCAAAGAAGCCAAGAATGTATAGCAAGTGACAACAATTACTACGCCTAGTCTATTTCCTTACCTTTATCCTATTTGCCTCTGATTCTCATTATGGATTTATATTTGGACTTTAGATTTTTCATTTTGCAGAGACTGAGGTAATATTAAAAAGTTAAAATGTGTTATTTATTCCAGGATATGTATGTCCTTGTTTGACTTAAGACTATTACATTATTTTCTTGTGTTCCTATTTATTTTAACAATCTCAAAAGAAAAAAATATAAAAGTTGGAAGAGTTTTACAAAAAAAAAGAGAGAACTCATCCTCTGCATGGTCAGCTTCACATGGGAATGATATAAAGGAAGCAGTAAAAATTAGGAGGCAGGTTGAGGATGGGGTTCCTCTTACATCTCGTTTACTCAAGGCTCGAAGAACCTTTCAATCTTGCCTGTCTTTTAACATCAGAGGTCTAAAAACTGGCCTCCTGTAGGAAGTTCTTTTTATAATTGATTCCGAGTTGCTTTACATGTTTTACATTTCATGACAAATCTAGGCTTCAGAAGGAAATTGTTTCATAGGATAATGAATAATTTGAAAATGAATCTGAATAATCTGAAAACAATCTGAAAATGGAGTCTGAGTAAGAAGGAGATATTAAAAAGTAACACATACTGCAGTGCAGATTTCAAAGGAAAGAATTCTGGGTAGAATCATTTTTTTGATTGTCAATTAAAGTATTACATTTTACATAACTCAAGTGAATCTTTTTCTTGATTTTACAATGATCATTAAAACAGAATAAAAGATAAGAGTATTATAATCGTACAGAAGTATTTTTGCCCTAAATAAAAGTAATGAAAAGTTTAGTTAAGCTTTGAATTGTTTTGAAATATAAGTCCACCTTAGGTGTTTTTGTCTTTTTGAAACTAGAACACTCCTAACTATAAAATTGGCTTTTTAAAAAAACTTTTAGCCTTTTCTTTAAAAAAAAAATGCACTCTTTCATCTCATTCTTTCCTTAGGCACAGTAATTTGCAGCGCAGCTCGACTGCAGGTCTGCGAAGTATCCCCTGGCGTTCTCGCTGGGCACGAGAGTTCTGTCAGTTACTACAGCTGCAGTTCTTTTCAGGCCTTGGCTGCAGCGCTCTGGATCCGCAACCTCTTCCCATGAACTGCAGTTCCTAGAAAATAGCGTCATGCATTTTGAACTTCTGCCCTATTTCTACAAACCTTACCACCCATGTTAATGGACTTTGTAAGGCATAGTAAATCATATTTAAAATTGTAGGAGTTGGTGTAAAATAGTATTTTATTGGAAACAAAAGCAATGCGAACTTCAAGCCAGGTAGGTAGGGAACTGAGTTGTCGTAATGAACTTATTTTTGCTGTCTGTTGTTTACAGAAAAGAAGAGTGAAGAGATGGTGTGTTCTGAAGAGATGGTGTGAAGCGTGGTGTGTTCTGGCTTCCTTAACTTGATATGCAGAAAGATGCAGTTAAATTTTTCTGTGTTAAATGTCTTTCCTTTTTAACTGCAGATACGCAGTTTGCCCAGAATTGATTCATTGGGTTGATATTTATGAATAGCAGTTGTGGGAATAAAAAATTCTTAGGAACTGACTTGAAAGTGACTGTTGTCTTTTTACTGACTTGCCTTAGCTTTTCTGGAAAAAACAAAAGAAGTGCGTGTGTGTAATTGCACGCATGCGCGTGCACACGCACACATCTCCTTTCAAGATAGTATATGTAATATCTCTTAAAAACAGTGTCAATGGTAATGGTACAATTTTACAATGATAGGAGTCTTTAAGAAAGAAGGTGAGTGTGTTTTCAAGGTTTACCTTTAAAACATTCAATACTCTTGTATATCGGAAGTAACAAAGTAAAGCAATATAGCAAATAGAATGACATTTTTTTCTTTGATAATGTACCAAGATGCAAACATGTGAGCTGGCATAAAAAGCCATATTGTATTTACTTAAGTCAAATGGGAATGTTAGGTAACACAATTCGAATAGAAAAGCCGACATATCTATTCTATTGGACTAGTGTGTCCAATAGGTTCACCAGCTCTCCTTCTCAACTCGGTGAAGGAGGGAAGCCGTGGAGAGGAGGCTAGGATTCTATCACCATAGCAACCTGTCAGAGGAGGCAGAGAGCGGCGTGCCACCTGCTAATCAATTAGGAGAACTGTTTGTAAGCTCGGGAAATCCTAGAGCCTTTGAATGGAGTTCTAGGGTCAAGTACACAGAAAACCTTAATTAGGAATTCTCTTTTCAATTTATAGCACTGAGTCATACTGTCAACACCTCTATATTAAAAATAATATAGTTCATACTGGCCACTCTGTTGTATTCTATCTGTTTAAAAGAAGTTTTCCTTCTTTATGTTATTACTAAATATTAACCATATTTTTAAGTTGTTTTGATAGCTTTTAAAATGTTTTCATTAAATTGCAATATAGGGTAAGTTGGGAAATAAATTTGATTTTTCGCGTGCAAATCTTTATAATCTCCTGTTAGGCACTGTACAGCTTCTCAACAGCTTCTAGACTTTGGAATTGGTCTAAGTTCTTAATAACTAAGATGGTAAAAGGCATCAAATCTCTCCTTGCAGTTTTTTCAATGTGGCAAGATTACCTGACTTGTTGAATGAGATCAAAGAAGCTTCTAAGTCACTTAATTTAGAATTTATTTCTTTTAAAACTATTCTCAGGAGCTGAGAAACTTCTTAAATCTGCTGCTTTTCTCTTGCCTTCTGGCTAACTGCACTAGCTTCTGCTTTGGCAGATCTAACTCGTATTCCTTTGTCCTATTTTTCTTGAATTCCAAGCTAGTGATGATGTTCCCTGTGTAGGTGAGTCCTGCAGGATGGGCTAAGCAGCCCCTTATTTTCACAGTGCACTGATCTGCTTGTGGGCTTTGCAGAACACAACTGAAGGGACAAGGCAGGGGAAACTCCATTCCTGCTCTATATTGATGTTTGACCTAACAGGGCACCAGTAAATCCCACGAGTAAATGTGAGGCTGGGTGGCGAGACTACTTTGCTAAAGAGTTACAGTGGTACATTCTTCCAGTTATAAACTATAACAGAAACAAGATTCTAGCTTTATCTACCTCAAGCTTACCTTAACAGTTTTTGTATTATCTTTAGCAGTCTAACAGTTTAACTACTAATATAAAGACATTCAAAGAGAAGCAAAAATTAGATTAAGCCACTCACTGAAATACCATCTTCAATGTTAGTATAGAAAAGTATTTCTTGGATAAAGAAAAGCCACCATAAACTTGGGTAACAAGTCCTACGTTTAAGCTAATATTTCATATTTCAAGTATAAACAGAGAAGGGTACTAATTAACTTAGTGACAAAAACAGTATACAATGTATGGGAAACACCCAATAGTTATCTGAGCATAAGGGTGAGATTTTTGAGCCACCAATTGGTGAAGCAGGGATGCAAATCAGTCTAATCTTATTCAATCTATTGTGTGCAGTGATTCTCTTGGGGGTAGAATAAAGGGCTCTGAAGCCAGCTAGACTGTGATTTCTGTCCTCTGGGAAACTCCATTTAACAGCTCTGAATATCATTAAAAGCCTGAGTTTCATTCAGGGCTGTTGTTATAGGCTAACGTGGAAGCTTCTAAAATCCACACAGAGAAAGACATGCCATGATTACAGATCTTTTTGTAAAATATAGCCAGTGGCTGAATGTTGATAAATTTACTCCAATCTCCAACAGCTTATTGTGTGTCTCTTCTAATCAGAAGATGGACATTTATCATCATAGAACAGTACTATAAGCAACCTGAAGTTAGAATCCATGCAGATTCTTTTTTAATCTTGTGATAGCATGTGTTTTTCTGTGCAAATGGCAAGTATGTAATAAATACATTCTGAACTGAATTAGAGCAGGAGATCCCATCAGCAGATCACTACCTACCTCTCACTGGCAATATTGAGATTACAGGGGTCACTGGTAGCACTCTGCCTAATGGTATGCTGACTGGCAGAGTAGAAAATCAAATCAAGAAGGCCAGCATGACCTTTGAGTCGGCAGACAGGGTGTGCACTCACTGTAACAACAAGGTCAAGATCAAAGTGACGAATGTCCAACCTTCTAGTACATGGCTGGAGACCTGAACTGACCACATCTGATTATCTGCACAATTCCATCAGTACCGCATGTGAATAATACTTTGGGTAGTAGTAAATCATAAAAGAAGAACAGAAACCATCCAATTCTACAGTGCAGCAAATGTTTCAGTTTGAAAGAGTACATCTGACAGCAGGCTTCTTGTGAACTACACAAGCCTGCCGATTAGACATGAAAACAAGTGCTTTATGGTGACCTGAGATGGGATTAACATAAGCCCGACAAGTGATAGCAAGGCTGAAAAGAACTCAATGAAGAACCATTCAAAATGATACAGCCAGGCTGCTCTAAAAAAAAAAAATAAATCTTGGGAAAACAGAAGCTGAGATTAAGAATGGAGCAGCTCATAGTGAGGAAAACTATGTGGGAAAACAGGATTCGTTCTAGCCACCAGCATCACCAATACTTGTGAACTTAAGGTGAAAAGGGTTAGTTGTCACTTTCCTGTCTTTTAGTCACACTAGCCTGCACAACTGGTAGTCAGCATCAACAGCATACTCCTTTGTTATTAAGGATAGGGAAGAATGCATTGTGCGTAAATGCATGTCTAAATGATTTTTATATTTAAAAATAACTTCACTTGCAGCTATTGAAAGCCCTGCTAATTACTAAGAGATATTCAGTAGGTGACTAAGGCATTGCAATTTACATCTGCTTAGTGGTGATATATTAGTCTAATCTCCAGAGGGCTTCCAACCTGATTTCCTCCATATGTTATGCATATGTTCTATTACCATAAACATATCTTCTAGAAAACCACCATATGCTTCTCTTTTATACCTGAGTAACAGTAGTCTTCCTGTCTTTGGTTATTATCTTTTCTGTGCATTTTGAACATTTTATAGACACTAAAGATGAAAAGAATTATTTTAAAATAAATGGAATAAATTCCAGTTATTAATAATATTGTATTTCTAGGAATCATAAACTTCTTTTATATGATACTAAAAATTCTCAAACTTGAATACTGAGATATATTCAGATCAAGCAGAATTCTACATGAATTTCAGTGACTTACCCCAACTAATGCTATTAATATGCACTGAAGGTGGGTTTTCTCCTTTACTATCAACAACAGTTTATATTTGCTGAGCACATAAGACAGGACAGTTATTATGCAGCAGGACAAGACATGACATGACATATTTATCTCTGTCTCTGTCTCTTCCCCCCCCCCCAACCCCATGCAGTGCTGAGGATCAAACCTAGGGCTTTGCACCTGGGCAAGTGTTTTATCATTGAGTTCACTGCTAGCCCATCATTTTTCATATTACCTATAGTTAATACATAGGCAAAAATAATGATGTTGACAGTAACGTTATTTTCAGGTTGAATTCATAGTAATTCTCAGTCATCCAAATGGTGATGTCGCACATCTGAGGACTAACAATCCCAGTGCATTCCACATAAGGAAGGAGGTAGGTGATCTGACACTTGTCTTGTTCTCCATCTTCTTTCTCAACCTTTGTTTCCCTTCTAAGAACCTACTCAGACTCAGATTATAGATCTGGGTCCAGGCTAATCTAGTTTCACACAGTGATAAGAATACAAGGTACAGAGGAGTCAACAATGGCTGGGAAAATCAGGAAGGGCTTATTAAGTTTGATCATGATGCCTACTGGGCATTTTTAAAATGGAAAGCTCTCAGTGCGCAAGACCAGGATCTCTCTTCTAAAGTATAGAGATATGCTCAGGAATGCCTGCTTGAGAGCATGTAGGTGGACGGTAAGCAAAGAGTAAAGTCGTTTTGGAAAGGACCTTAAGTACTTGCCAAAGAGTTAGGCTGTTTTCTGTACAAGAAGAATTTTAAACTGGTGGGCCTCCCAATTCTGTTTCCATGTTAAATGTCAGGGGTTCTCAACCTGAATGCATATTTGAATTATCTAGGGGATTTTTGGAATAAGTATAAGGAACCTAATTCCATCTCCAGGGAATCTAATTCAATTAATCTAAGGCTTGGACATTTGTATATTTAAAAGTTTTCAAGGTGATTCAAATACACAGCTTTGGCTTAAGACCATAAATCCTAGGATCTAATTTATAAAAGAAAAATAAACTACTTTATTAAATATGCCACCCACACTGAAACACACATCTCTGACTCAGAAGATCTCACCGGGTTCTCAGCCATGTGTCAAACAAAATTATTGCTACATAAAATGAAAAAAATTTAAAAAAATCCCCTGACTATCTGCAAAGGTAAGGGTTTGCCGTGAAGCTGTCCAGGGGCCATGGAACTAGCAGATGACACGGCGTGGCGAGGAAGGAACAGAATCAACCACCCATCTTAAAGACTCTGTTTCGAAAACTCCAGGAATCTCCCTCCATGCACCTTGGGTGACTGTAATAACAATCTTCCTCAGCAAACGATGGCGACGCTCTGGCCAGAGGGTAGCGGAGCTGAGATGCAGAACGGGAGGACCGGCAGGAGTGAAAGTTCTTTCACCCCTTGGGTAGAAGGATAGCTGTTCCACACGCTCCTCAGCTGGGAGGCCGGGGGACTGCGCTGTAAGCATGCATTTCTATAGACACGTCCGTTAATGTGAAAGTCCGGATGCAAACTTGAATGCTTTGGAACATTAAACAAGTTTGAGATACTTCTCTCCGGAGTGTTTCAGTTCCATTAACACAAGACATTGGTGGCTGGGGGCAGGTGGAATACTGATCTTATGTGAGAGATATAGAAAGAAAAAAAGAAAACCAGCTCTTCACTGTCTTCAAGTTAGCACTCACATTTCAGAAGATAACACAATCCTTTCAACAGCAAGAAGACTGAAGAATTTAAGTGAAATATAATTCAGCGTCTTACATTCCCTCTTCTTCCAAAAGAGCTCCCATGACAGAATACAGCTAAAGTTCTTTCAGCTTCTGGAAGGAGAGATTTTGTGGGCTTCGGACAGTAACTGTGATGACTGGAAATTCTGTTTGAACCACTGGCTCTGGGCCCTTAAAGGTTCTGACTGATGGTGAGCTATCTAACAATGTCTACTTCAACTCAAAGGTGCTGGAGAGTAACTGTCTATGAAAGGTCATGGAGAACAGAGGTTCCTATATGAGTGAGGTCACATACATCTATCTGGCCAGCGGCAACATGAGCAATATAATGAGCTACTACGGTAGATCTCAAGAGAGCCTAGCATTCTTTCTTTTGTACATTCTTTGCCACCATGGTCCCTCAAATCATGTATGGCTCTGAAGAAAATTCAGAGTAGAGATGGAGAGATTGTGACATTCAAGATTTCCCAGAGGCAGATCCCACAGCAATTTTCCAAATTGTTTCATTCCTTATCTCTGTGTGTAACCTCTGCCACTATCCGTGGGGGTCTTCTTTATAACCGTTAAATCTGACCTAAAAATTCCCTCCTATGAGCTGCTACTGATGCCAAGGCTGCATCTTGCTCACTATATACACCTGGCTCGGCCAAACCACAAACACTTGCCCATTGCGTTCGTTTCTAGTAAGCTCCAAACAGGAGATCCACGGTGTATAGTTAAATCTTTTTTCATCTGCTGCAATTCCTTTTCTCTTCTTCACTTTGTCTTTGGTCAAACCCTACCAACTATGAGTCTCAGGTTCACCCAGGACTATTCTGTGATTTGCTTGCATTGCTAAAAATTCTCTTTAGTATTTACCTCATTCCTGTCAGCTCCCATTCTCTACACAAAAACATACCTATACTGTTCCTTCCGCCTTTCTTAAAAGTATGCCTTTGCCCATATTTCACCTAAGCACTATTCTACTTTCCAAAAATCAAATCTGCCCTTAACAAAATGTTTGCTAATCATGGTAACTGTTAAAGAACATACAGCAAACTTTGAGGGTAGCTATTGTGAAGTTGGCTATTAACTTTTGTTAGGCTATTAACTTTGGTAGGAGTGCTACATGAACCAAAATGCTTTTCATTCAATTAAATGCCATTAAAAATGACTGAACTAAATATGGAGATATTCACATTTTTAAGACGACTTATTGGAAATGGGTGGATAAAAATCCAAACATAAAATAACTTAAAACTTTTAAGAGAAAATGATTGTTATGAATTTTGGAAAAAGAAAGCCTCAAAATGGCAAAATAGAAGGACCAAAACAAAGCCAAAGATAACTCTAACTACAGTGAAATGAAAAATGTGTTCATGAACATAACATGAAAAATAAAAGTCAAGCCCTTTATAGAAAATCAGCATTTGTAATGTTTTGTTTGCAAATGACTGCAAATCAATAAGAAAAAGACAATCTTCAATCTTTGAAAGAGATAAAATGCATGCAAACAAGTAATCTAAAATGCAACAAAACTTGGAAGTACAATAGTACAATATATTACAATATAAATTAAATTAAAAACAATGAAAGCCCTAGAGTGGCATCATTTCACACTGATGAGATTGGCACTTTTTTTTGTTTATTTGTTTTTTGCCAGTCCTGGGGCTTGGACTTCAGGGCCTGAGCACTGTCCCTGGTTTCTTTTTGCTCAAGACTAGCACTCTGCCACTTGAGCCACAGCACCACTTCTGGCCGTTTTCTATATATGTGGTGCTGAGGAATTGAACCCAGGGCTTCATGTATAAATGAGGCAAGCACTCTTGCCACTAGGCCATATTCCCAGCCCCATCTGTTTAGTTTTTTAATAACTTATTCTATAATTTAATTTTACTGTTAAAATACCAGCAAAGCCACTCAAATGTGTGAGATAACAAATGCTTGTTCATGTATAGCAGGCAAGCACTCTACTACTAAGCCATATTCCCAGCCAAGATTGGCACATTTAAAAAAAAATCTGGCAATACTGGGCATTGGCAACGATGAGGAGGAGTGAAGGAGCTTACACCTGAAAGGAGTATAAAGTTGAAAATGCACTACTATTTTTTAATGATCACATAAGTATATTCAACTACATTATAGACGTAACCACTGAATATTTTTAATGACTGTTTCAGACACTTCTGTGGATTTATCATGTAATTCATGTAAAACTCATGTGTTTCCCATACTGAGAATCCTTGCAATAAATCTTCCTTGGTCAAAAAAAATAAAGAAAAAAAACTCATTACTATATCCTTAGATAAAAGAAGACACATACAAGGATACCCATTGTACTGTTAGTAACATGAAAATAGGAAATAACCTAAACGTTCATCAGCAAGTGAATGGAAAGCTAAGTTGGATTTTTATTTACAGTGACATCATACACAGGAGCAAAATGAGTAAGAACCACATATGGATGTAAGTATGTGTCAATGCTATAATGTTGAACAACCAAAAAAAGCACTATGAAGAAAATTTTATACAGTAACATGCCATTTATGTAAAACTTTTTTCAATTTTCATTATTTATACAGTTTCAAAATCTAGAAAGGAATGATGTATATATATATATATATGTTGTGTAAAGATATATACAAATGAAATAAAATATGAAATAAAGTAGAAATGAAAGTATGAAATAAAAATATAAGCATATTCCAAAAAAAGTATGAAAATGTACAAGGGAATGATTACTAAAATTAGAAGGCGAGTTACAAGTTCTGGAGGAGAAACATAATTAAGGCTAAATGCACAGATGTTTGTATATCATTCTTAATGCTTTTCAAAATTGAAATTTTTACAAGTAGAAGAGCCAGTCATCTTGAAAACAGTTTTTTCCTCAGGAAGTTGCAACAAAATGTACCTCTGTAAATATAATCTGAAAGCTCACTATTTTGTAAAAACAAGGACTGTAAAATACTATACAGTATTATAAGTTTTAGAATTAGAATCTGCCTCAGTTAGTTAGAATTTGCCCAGTTTAATTCTTTCATCTTCAAATAAGGAAGCAGAAAAATTAACACCAATCCCTTAATATTGTCAGATGTGCTAACAATAGAGCTAGACCCCATCTGCTACCACTCCAGTAAAAGAGTATAATTAGAGAGACATTTCAAGCACTGTATCCAAAATTCTAGTATTTTTATTTGCGATGAATTTTATTGAATCTTGAATCATAAGCATGTACCTTGACTTATCAGAGACAAAGTCCTTGCACATCAGTTTAGACTCTAGTGAGGAGGCTCTCCATAGGATTCTATGGAGAATCTTGAAACAGTAAGCAAGGTACAGTAGATCAGAGTATATATGAAGGAAGACAGGAAGGGAGGGAGGGAGGAGGGAAGGAGAGGGAGAGAGAGAGAAAGACAGAGAGAGAAAGAAAGAAGGAAAGGAAGGAAGGAAAGAAGGAAGGAAGGAAGGAAGGAAAAGAAAAGGAAAGGAAAGGAAAGGACCCAAAGCTCCAAGAATATTGCTTTTGGTTTGCATATGCAGAAAACGTCCATGGAAAAATAAATAAGGACAGTGGTTAGCTTTTAGCAGCAATTCTGTGACAGGATGGAAGGAGTGAGACCCTTTTATATTTTTGTAGTTTGAACCACATAACTTAAAAGTTAAAGAATTAGAAAACAAAGTCTTAGGAGATGCACTGATGTACTAACTATTACAAAGAAAGCATTGTTTTTCGTAACTTCTTCCCTCTCGGCACGCCAGTCCTCACTGCTTGTAACACCTGTTTGACCTTCTCAGGGGCTAGAGATGATGGTGAGCGACATGGGGGCTCGGATCAGAAGTGTGCCATGGCTGTTACCTTGGTGTTTCTATGAGTGGCTATTTCACCATCTCAGCATCTTGGGTAACAAAACTTTCCATCCTCAGTTTGAAATTCCTGAAGGCTATTTCTTCCTGTGTGTGGGTCTTAAATTCTGACATTAGACAGCGTGCAGGAATCCTGGGTTGTGAGGTGCCTACATTTCTTTCTCGTGTCTATAGAATGCTACATCACTCCTTGACCCAGAGCCTCACAGGTGCTTAAAGGCTCTCGTTATCATCATTGCCTCAGTTTGGCTTCTAGATCTCACTTGGGTATCCATTCTAAGATTCTCTCTCTCTCTCTCTCCCTCCTCCCTCCCCCCTTCCTCCTTCTTTCCCTTCTTTTTGTCTCAGCCTCCTGAGTAGCTAGGATTAAAGGCATGAGCCACCAGTGCCTGGTCTCTCTCCTTTCTTTTAACCTGCCTAATCTACTGATACTTAGAATGTGGTATTTTCATTGATATATTTATCTGCTCTGGGTATAGCTGTTTCTTTCTTAAACGATAATTTTATTTCTTCTCCTATAGTTGTTTCCGAAGAGTAACTAGCAGAGTTTTAAGAAAAATCAAAGTAGCAAGAGAACGTTACGCTGAGGATCTGGGTTCTGGGTTACACAAATCATACCCCGTTTCTGCTCATTCATTTCCTTCACTCTAAAGTAAGCAATTAGGTACACATTAATGATAAGATTCCTCACCAAAATAAACTTCTGACTCACGTTCCCCCTAAAATCATCCCCTCCCTCCTTCCAGCTCTATTCCTTCCTTAATTTAAACAGTTTAGCATACACTGAACAGAACAGATGCACTTAAACACATGCGCTCATGATTTAGTCTCATAGAAATATATCAGAAGAGACAATAGACTTGGAAATCTGAAGGAACAAATGGGAATTGCTGCCTGCCAACTTCCTCATGAGAAAAGGCATTCTGCTCTAGAAAGAAAAAATCTCTTGAAACACTTTAGATGCAACAAACAAACAAACAAACACCAAACTCAATTTTTTTCATAAGGCATTGCTGCATATTACTTCCCATAGAACATGGGGTAATAGGGAAATGTAGTTTTGAAAATACTCTATTCACTTTAACATCTATCATCCATTCATTTAGCTATTCACACTTAACTGTTTTATGAGCACCTACTTACCACAACCACGTAAATAATTAGATCTGACCTAATTTATATGTTACTACATACTTGCTAGAAACCTCACCTTTCATCTTGAATTCCCCCTTTTCCTTCACCATACATATCCAATACATTTCCAAATATTGAGAATTCAAAGTCTGGAACAAAGTCTGAAACATGTATTCCTCTAACATTTTTTCTGTCTGGAACAACAGTTTCTTGCCTATTTGATTGCCTTAGAGTGGTCTTCTGTTTGCACTGTAGCCATTCTCCAATCTCTTCTTCACAGGGTAGACAAAACCCATCATTTTAACCCATAAACCTAGCGGGGTCACTCCACAGAGGAGATCCTTCAATGTCATATCAGGGCTTCCAAATAAAATTCATTTTCTTTCCTTGGTCATCCCGGCATGCAAGATTTAATTCCTGCCTACCTTTCACCATTAACCAGCTACACAAGTTTGAGCAAGTTTCAGGATCTCTCTTTACATGATAAATTTCATGCTATAAAATGCAGTTAAGAAACAGAGCCTGGGGGCTGGGAATATGGCCTAGTGGTAAGAGTGCTCGCCTCATATACATGAAGCCCTGGGTTCAATTCCCCAGCACCACATATATAGAAAAAGCCAGAAGTGCCGCTGTGGCTCAAGTGGCAGAGTGCTAGCCTTGAGCAAAAAGAAGCCAGGGACAGTGCTCAGGCCCTGAATTCTGGCCCCACGACTGGGAAAAAAAAAACAAGCAAAAAAAAAAAAAACCCACCAAGAAACAAAAAACCAGAGCCTGCATTTAAAGTGCTTAAGATTGTTCTCCATACAAAGCACGTAGTGCTAACTCTCAGAATATTTAATAGTGAAAAAAGACTTAGTGAGCATCTGTTCTATGTATAACATTAAGCAAGGTACATCAAAAAACCAGTAATCACGTTTAAAAAATTTCTCAACACAAGCCTGTTTTATCATTATCATTACTATGCCAAGATGTAACTTTACTACAAAAAAATCTTGCACTTGGGATGAAATATCATTTCATAGTAGTGTGAAAAAAATCTTAGGAATTTTTGTTTAGCTGTGAAGGTCTAAGCACACAATGATCTCCAGACTGTCCAGGGAGAGAGTCTATACACAATCATCAATCAATCAATCAATAAAATAAAAAAACAGGGGAGGTGGGGATAAATATTATGCCCAAATCAGTTTTTAATTATAACCAAATGGCGATCCTATAAAAACCATGTGAAAAGAACTCCTTTTTGGGTAGAAGGACAGACTAGATGGTCAAGATAATAATAGCTAACATTTATTATGTACTTAATGATATGCTAAGAGCTTTAGAAAAATGACTCATATGTGCAACAACTTTATGAGACAATCTCATTTTACTGATATGGAAAAAGATACCTTTTTGATACCCAATGAGCAAGTGATAGCTCATTGTCCACCAGGAAGCAGTGAAAATAGGGTTTGAATTTAGGCTACCTGATTCTCCAATCTGGACTCTGGGATACAACTTCCATACTGGCTGATATTTGAGTGTTCTCCACCTTTAACTTCTATCTCACAATGGCTGACTGGCATCCTATATACTTGCTACTAATGTTTCCTGCAAAATATAATTATGCATTATTTTCTCGAGATGTCCAGGAATCTATTTGTCAGGGGGCTGTTGCAAAGGGCCTCATTTGGCTCCTGACTCATAGCCAATGAGATAGACGTTGTTTTAAACACAGAGACCACTCTGCTTATTCAGGAAGAACATTTATGTGATATTTTTAGATATGTGGTCATTCGTAATACACATTACTTTGTGATAATCAAGAGAATAACAAGTAGAGCATTCTTCACAAACACCTTCTTGTGGTTAAATTTTACAAAGTTTAATTGTGGGAAGTTATTAAGAGTAGCAACATTCTAAAAATTGAATGATCACTAATATATATAAATATATATATAATATAAAATATATATATATATAAAAATAAAATGTTTTGGAATAATTTGAGATCCAGATAAGAATGATATGAATAAATTAACTAATAGCAAAGAACAGAAAGGTACCCCAGAATACACATACAACCTATTCTGGTAAAAACTATGACATGCAAAGATGTCTCAAATGGTCTCATCTGGCACAATTTTGAAGTGCTAGCAAAAAAAAATACAATTTGGTCATTTAGAGCATGTTTTAGAGCTGAGTGAGAAATAATTTCTCTAAATTGAATATTTGGGAACCAATTACAACCCTAAATCTGCTATTAACCTCAAAATAGGTAATTGCAAGTTTGTGTCTAAATCCATTTGTCATAATAGAGCAAATTAAGAATCACATGATGGACGTGATTAATGTGTGACAGTTATCATGAGCACCATGAGCACAAACTAATAACAACATCAAAGAGATTCCAAATGTGATGCAGCCATGAAGGCAAAACTAATTTTCAAATTATAATAGCAACATCCAAGCCAGCTAATGTTTTCTTTGTGTTACAGTCACGGCTGGGCATCTGGACCACGGTGCGCACTAATGTCCTAATAAATAGCAGGCACACACTGGCAGTGCTGTCGCCGGGAGGTGAGGGGCCGAGCGCAGCTGCTGCTGCTGTCATCATGGCATAATGCACTGGCTGCGCACTGGGTCACAGGGTGGTAGAAAAAAGGAAGTCTCATCCCTGGCTCGGACTTAGGGCTCCACGTGCCCCAGGATTCTTACGTCGATTTCACAAACAGAGTTCCAATGCAAATGGGTAATATTTCTGCTCAGTTCTGATCTTATGTAATATTCCTTCTCCATTCTTTTGTTGAAGGAATAGCAGAAGTCTTGGAAAGCACTTAATGGCATTACAATAATTAAAACATTTTACATATGTGTAGAATTTGCTTTTGGCAACCATCCCCTTGGTGTTAAAATAGAGAGCTGTCTGCTGGTTCTGGTATAGCAGGTGTGCAGTTGATGTCACTGGATACAGGAAGAAAGTACCGACTCTGGCAGGAACTGGCAGGCTTAGTAATACCAGGTGGGCCACACCAGAAAGACAATGTATTCTGCTAGACTAAGTACTGTTAGGCCAAAGAGAAACTTTTCCACCTGTAAGTTCCCACCTTGAGAAGATGGCCAAGAAATAAAACAGTAGTACCTAATTAAACAGACAACATTTGAATCCTGTCTATTATCTAGCCTGTATTATTTGAAGTAGCTTACTGTAGTTCTCTAAATCTTCATTTCTCTCTATAAGAATGAAAAAAAAAAAAACACCAGCCATTGTTAAGACTTACATAATGCAGTATAGCACCTAGGACACGGTTGCTAAAACAGCTGTTCACTGTATCAAATACATGTCAGTATTGAAAGCAGTCTTGGAAAATTTAGAAGACAAAGTCCAAGATGGTCATTTTTCATAGATCAACTTTAGCAATGAACATTTTCTGCTCAGCTAATATACCCTAAGAGTGCAAACAATTTTTACTTGTGCAAAAGTAGTCTATAAAAAGAAAAATCTAGAACTGGAGGTGTACCTCAAATGGAAGAGAACCAGCCTGAAATGAAAAAGTGCTTGTGGCACTTATAGTGATAAAAAAATAACTGAATATTAAGGGTAGAAACAGAAGAGACATAGTTACATTTTCTGTACTATTTCTATATTGGCCTTTTTATAGTTCTGTCTCCTTTGATAGGAAAAAATGATTTTTTCATATTACTAAGAGTCTTAGATACTTTAGATTTTGACAATTGTCCACACTGCATTCAGCATCATTCAGTGTCATTTCTAAGGATTAACCCTGTTAGTGTTAACCTATCAACCTATATATCTGTAGACTACTGACACAGACTTGGTTAGACATAATGAGTATTCTAATATTATTGTCTTCTAGGGTCACAATTGAGAGAAAATACTGTTAGGTCTTTGACCTCTTAAGTTATGTTTTCTGTTATGTGTTAAATTGGGGGCTCACAAATGTGGTTGTGTTATTTTAATATGCCATCTTAGATAACTGTTTTGGTATTTCCATTCAAATATCAGCATATTCCTACAGTGCTGACTAGAACTGATCATCAGAGATGGGATCAAAATTATTTGAACTATTTAAATTTCATTAACAGTTTAGTAAAATACTTCAATTCTGGTTACACTCTATTGTGTAAGTGAATGTCATTCAGCCTAAGAAAATCCAGCTTTTCTTGAAACAGTTGAGAAGTTAATTTAACTTTATTGATGCATAATACATAAATATTCAATCAATGCAAACAATTACATGAAATCATCTCTCTCTGTGTGTGTGTGTGTGTGTGTGTGTGTGTGTATGTGGGTGTGTGTGTCTGTGAGAGATTTTTGATTATGGTCTTCTGAGCTATCCTGTTCCAGTGCCATACCTAATGCCTAACTCTTCAGACACAAAGGATGGAGAGGATGTCAGTGTTTTTGAGCTGTCACTCCTCACTCTGTCTTATCTTTTAGTGAGTAATGGCCATGTTCCTCTAGGTTTGGCCCTTCCTTTTTGCTCCCATTAAACATACCACATCCCTTGCACCCAGAGGTCAGGTGTACTTTCACAAACCCAACAATGGTTATGTATGGGGATTTCTGGAATGTTTCTTTACAGAATGTTTGAGCTGAAAAGAATTTCAAAACTCTCCTGTTTTCTACTTGAGAAAATGTATGTTCCAAACCATCAAATTTCTTGACTAAATTGACCCACTTAGTTGTGTCATGGTAGGAATACAGTTCTCCAAATTCCAGTTGTCTGTTCTCTATATAATACTGCTTCCATTTCTGGTGCTCACAATTCATTTGATCCCTCATTCTCCACCCATCTTATCGGGCAACACAGTACAAAAGTCCACAGCCAAATTCTTTACTTTCTCTCTGTCAGCTCCCATGACATCTTTTTCTAAAAATGACATCTAACACTGCAGAATATCTCTGCATGAAATCTGAAAATAACCAACTCCTTTTACCATGTAAATACAATAAATAGGTCTTTGGTATGGAGAATATGTTGAAATTATACCCATATTTCAAAGACAAGTGCAAATGCTAGCTCTTCAATGAAGCCTTTTTAAATAATTCATGTTGATTTCTCTTCTCACTAAAATCATGGAGCACTACGTCCACCAATCATTTTGGTACTAAATCATATTTAATTGCCAATAGTGACTAAACTTTGGTTTTGCATTTCTCACAACACCCAGAAAGTGTATATGTATGTGTGTGGATACACACACACACACACACACACACGGTATGTTGAACCAAATTTCTTTAGACCTTGTTATTTATCAGCTGACATATCCCTAAAACTTAAGTGAAATGCTTGTTGATAGTTCTGATAATTTTGAGTGATAAAACCAAAGAAGTTAACTGAGTTCTGAATGTTTCTTAGAAGAAAATTTTATTTAACATAATATTTTGAATTGAAAAGGACAAATAATAGTTATGCACAAAAGAAAATGCAAATAAAACAATCATGTTATTTACATTACCCCAATGGGGTTATTTAAACACATTTTCTTAAACATTTATAAACTGAACACACAAATTTAAAATAGCAATGGATTTATGAGGCTAGTCCTGGCCCATTAGGAAATATTAGTTCAGAAACTAGGCTGAATTATGCAAGGGTCTTGTAAGTTGATTGAAGGAGCACTGTTAGAGTGCAGGGTCATTAAAAGGAAAACATTCTATTACAATTTCTCACATCCAATTTGAGGAATCATTAGTAGTCAAAGACAGCTGATTTTAATTGTTCAGGCTGGTACACAGGAAAAAATGACAATCTCCAAAGTCAAGGATTTTATTTCTCCTCCTAATTAGTCAAACAAAGTTGACATACCATGGCATATTCATGAGTCTACAGGAGAGAAAACAGAGTTTAAAGGGAGAGATGAATAAAAAGAGAGGTGGAGAGAAGTGGTTTTGATCACAGCTGACTAGAAATGAAGGAAAATGGAGATAAACTAGCATTAGAAAGCTGAAAGGGTTAGGGAAAATAATAAACTCAAAACACAGAAGAGAAATGGAAGAAGATTAATTATAAGAAAACTAAATTTCTCATTGTTATTAAGATCTATATAAAATTAGGCTCTAGAATTATAGATAACAGTTTTTTCTCTGATACAAAATACAAAATGCCGAAACCAGTGAACTGTACATAAGTCCACCTTTTGTTTTATTTCCTAATATTTGAAAATTGTTTGTAACATACAGAATAATTTCTATGAACAAAATAATACACTAAGAAGAAATTCACCAATCAACCTACATCATGAAACCATTCTCATTTTTACATAATAATTTACTCTTAAAAAATTAGAGAAAACAATGTTAGTAGTATGAAGTTGTGATTTTAGTAAAACATGTAAAAATGATCAAAAAGATGGTCCACTTTTTAAAAACCAATAACTAGAAAGGGCTGGGAATATGGCCTAGTGGTAGAGTTGCTTGCCTCATATACATGAAGCCCTGGGTTCAATTCCCCAGTACTACATATATAGAAAAAAGCCAGAAGTGGCGCTGTGGCTCAAGTGGTAGAGTGCTAGCCTTGAGCAAAAAGAAGCCAGGGACAGTGCTCAGGTCCTGAGTTCAAGGCCCAGGACTGGCAAAAGAGAGAGAGAGAGAGAGAGAGACAGAGACAGAGACAGAGACAGAGACAGAGAGAAAGAAAGCAAGCAAGCAAGAAAGGAAGCAAGCAAGCAAGCAAGCAAGAAAGAAAGTGGACAAGTTACGTGGGAGCAATGATACCAACTTTCCACAGTTCAAGCCATAGGACTAGCCAAAAAAAAAAAAAAAAGTAAAAACTAGTAACTAGAAAAGATGACAAAGGTGCTTCCCTTTACCACAAACTCATTCTGGAATCGTCTTTAACGTGTTTTTTGTAATCACAGTACATGCAGCCGAGAGTTATTGCAGCTCACTCTGACAAGAGACTCCAAAGGAGACAAATGAGATCATCCTATTGATAAGGTCAGCATCGATCTGAAGCAGACCTTTTGTAAATTAGCAAAATGTTGCAGCGCTTTAGTGCTACCAATAGCCAATCTCCATGAAAAATGTACTAGCTTGTGGAAAATCTAATTTTTTAAATTAAAAATTTGTGTCATAAAAAGTCACAGGGCATTATTCCTTCAGATTGAGATTCCCAAGGTAGCTGACTTTTATGTCTGGCTTCAGATTAGGCCACCTCTCAAAACGCATCTCTCAAATAAATTGCATCTATTAATTAAAATCAACATCTATGTCTAAAAGTATCAAAAGAAATGTTCCTGAAAAAACTGACAAAATCAAATTCTCATTCCATCAAAATGAAACTTCAGCAAAACCTGAAACAATTCACTAAACAACAACAACAACACAATGTCTTCTTAAACTAAATTTGAAGAAAACAAAATTGTTTTCTTGAAAGGCAGAAGGTAGAAAGTGGAAAAAAATGGTAAAGAGACTGGCATAAAATTACCAAAAGCATAACCATTTTATATATATGGCATAACAAGTTATCTTCTTGTTTTTCAGGAAAAAAATTATGGAAATTCTTCCAGATTATATACTACTCAGGAAGCTAAGATCTGAAGATTGTGGTTTGGAGCCAACCCAGGCAGGAAAGTAAGTTCATGAGACTCTTATCTCCATTTAACTAGCAAAACGCCAGATGTAGAGCTGTGTTTAAGTGGTGTAGCGCCAGTCTTAAGCAAAATAAAGCTAAAGGATAGTGTGTAAGCCCTGAATTCAAGTTCCAATATCACAAGACACAGCCATATTTCATGTGTTTAGCAAGGTGCTAGTAATATCTCACGTTCTTTGGAAAGGAAGGGATATAGGATTAGAAGTCAAATTAATCAAAGACGCTAATTTGGGTTCTTCATCTGAAAATAAGGATCTTAAAACTTTATAGAAATACATTAGAGATGAAAGAAAATTAATGTTGGGTCTGACACCCAGGAGACTCTGGGGAAAAAAAAACAACCCAATTAGTTCAATCCCCACAGAGAGAATTAACTTGTTCCTTAGCTAGTCTCCAGGATGTAGCTGAAAACAGCAGACAAATAAAGAAACCCAACTCTTCTAGAATGGTATGGACCCAATTCCCCAAGACAAAGTGACTTGAGAAAAGCCTGAAAATTTTTACTAATACTTCAGAAAATTAATTTTGTAGGTGGGCATAAGAGACAGCTTAGAATTAAATTATGAAAATTACTGGGGGAAAAAAACCAACTGGTCCCAAAGGTAAATTTTTGAGTTGGTGTTGAGAAACTAGCAAAAGTGAATGTTCATGGCTTCAACCATTAAAATTAAGACAGAATTTGTAATTAAGATACGATTTTCAACCGTCAGTAATAAAACACTGATTTCTTAAATTGTAAATTCTCACTCTTTCCTTGATCTCCATTGTTCCTTTGTGTTTTTTCACAGAGCCAGGGCCACTGACTAACATTCCTCGTGGCGGAAGACAAAGTGTCTTGGCACTGAAAGTATTCCAGGTGAGCGTGGTGGGTACAGAGGCCCAGGAAGGGGGGGTAAACAACATCTGGTCCTACAGACTGTTGACTATTCTCAGTCAATTACGTGCGATCAGGAAGTAACAAGCTAATAAACAATTCTAACCCTGACTTGGCGAGAAAGGAAGCACTATTTTTTTCATGGGTTAAAAAAAAGGTTGGCTTTAGGCCAAATTACCAAACCCTGACTCAGGAAGAAGAAAAGCCTTTATTCTTATTTTTGAATATGCATGTAAAAATATAGTACTTAAAATCTACTATCTTTGAATCGGATCTTGTTGGAGAAAGATAGTTGCATGGTATTTTTCGGAGCTTTAGCTCCCTGGTGATACACAATTCCTAATACTGGAGCACAGTCCTTTTTCTTCCTAGCATAACTGTACATCTCACTGCTCTTATTACCTCAGGCAAGCTACACATAAGCATACAATGTGTGTCTCTGTGTGTGCAGCGGGGTTGAGAAGCACATATAAATGATTTAATAAAACTCCATTTTCTGGTTTCACAGAGCAGTTTCAATCTGTGTACACGTGGGTAGACAACACACATGGAATGGATCCTTAAACCCAAGTTTGGGACCTTAGTATCCTGTGTCTATGAGGTGAGGCCTTGCCTTCATCAAATAAAACTGTAACCACTGATGTGGTAGAGAAGAGGTTCTTCGAACTACACTCGGTCACGCACGGGGTGGAGGGCGGAGTGAGGGAGCGTGCGCTCCCGTTTGTGTCAACCATGGTAGACAGAGGTAGGATGGCCTGACCAAAGTAAATCCTGACCAGAGACAGGGGAAAAGTGAGCCCGTGTTTTATTTATTTATTTGTGTTAGCACATAGAGGTATCAAGAACAGCACCTATATTTCTTCATAAATTTCATATAATCTTAATTTCCTTCACAGTCATCAACGTTTTTCCCTTATTTAGTTTTAAGACTGTTATGGACCAACATAAAATCTTCACTCTCAGAATCAGAGATGCAGTAGAGAGAGCTCAGAGTGATTTACAGCAGGGCCAGCTGCACAAAATGAGACTGGGTCTCACATACAGTTCCTCCCACTTCCATCTGTGAAGAAAGAAAAGCCTAAACTATGTTTCCTTCTGTCTTAGAGACTGCTTTTTTTTCAAACATCACAACACAGATGACTTAACTGTTTGATTTGTAGATAGCTGTTTTGTGCTCCTGGCCTGTAAGCTGCACCTTTAATTCCCAATAAGATGAACACCTACATGGTGATCCCACTGTATCAGTGAACAATGTTTGTTTTTTCTTCTAGCCCCTACCCTCTCCCAGATATTGTGGCTGACACCTAACACTCTGTGACCCCCTCCTTTAAAAGTATTAGCTAGTTTGTGCTTTCTCAGAGCTATCCCAGTTAAAATATTGACATTTCAATGTAAATAGAAAATATACTGTCAAAATATAAAAATGATTTAAAAACTGCACAATGTTCAAAAGTTGTAATGTGGATTATTCCACACTTTTTCGAAATTTTGCCCTTTTAGTTTATGAATGTGGAGATTATTTTCCTAAAATAAACTCTGACATACTAAGGTTTAATGTATCAAATGCAGTCAAGGCTCTGTGGAAATTAGTGGAGACATGAACATCAAGTACTTTAGCATCAGGAAGTGACTTGAATCATGTGGTCTCCATGGTAACGGCCTTGATGCTTACATCAAAGGGCTGTCTCTTACATGCCCAATACGCCATGATATTTCTGATTAGTGCTCAAGCCATGAGATTGTTCTTCTCATAGATGGGGGACCTTGGCATTCAAGACTAGTTTTAACTCTTGTTTAGGAGTGCTGAAAGGTGAAATTATCAATCACAGAGTTCCGAATCTGATAAACTACAAAAGAATGTAAACGGACAGATATTAAAAAATAATTTGAAATGTTTTCAACTTGTAGTTATAAGAAAACAAGTTATAGAAACAAGTGGTTTATCATTGTTGTTATTTTCAACATACCATGTGAAAGTACGCCCTTTGTCTTTTGTCTTTCTTTCCCATGGTTTTACCCCGCTATCAGTATTGTAACTGATTTTAGTACTCTGGATATTGTATATACATGTATTGGAACCAGGGAAGGGAAAGGGAATACCAAAATCGAGAGACAAAGGATGAAAAGACAAATCAATGCAACAGCAATGCTTACAAAACTATATGGTATGAACCAACTGTACAACTCATGGGGGAGGAGGAGGCGGGGGAAATTGAGGGAGGAAGGTAACAAGTTGGTTAAGAAATGTATGAATGTGTGAAATGTATGTATGTATGCAACTGTAACCGCTCTGTACATCACTTTAACAGTGAAATGGAAAAAAAAACAAAAACACTAAAGTGTGCCGAGATATGATCATTAGTTAACAAGCAAGGTTGCTGTATCTTATCACACATACATTAAAGCAGATTTTCTATCTGTACCTATTTTTTTTGCCTTTCCAAATTTCATCTGGTTCTGATCAACCTTATGCCCCTTTTCAGTCACTCATCAAATTCACCTGTTTGGCCTAATGTGCCAAGCACATGGGAAACATGCTAACTACCCCATCCTACTTTACATTTTAATATGAAAAACGTACTTATATCCATTGTGCAAAGTTTTATAGTAGTTCTTATAACAGTGGACTGTTAGCACAAACAAATTTCTTCCAAGCAGGTTTTGACTGAAGTAGAAAAGAGCTTAAAGTGTTTTGCTGAAATAATGGCTAGAAACAAATTCTGAGTTTCCTGCTTCTTTTACACTCTGCTTCCTTGTCTTTGGAACTAACATGGTCTCACAAGATCTGGGAAAGCTCTGGGAGGTTTATTCAGCATTTTGTAATAAAATCCATACTTACTGCAGGGAATGTTTCAGTAGATCTGTTCTCAATGACTAAAACTAATCTATGTATCTCCCTTTCATTTCACACTCAGGTCCCTGGGCTTTATTCTATTGTGGAAACTGATACTCAGATTAATCAAGAACAGGAATGATGTGGAGAAAAGGCAAATTGGTAAAAATTTTGTGATTCCTATTGGTTCTCAATGACATTTCTCTAGACATGGTGATTTTCGTGTGGCCACAGCTCGTGCACTTACCCGTGGTTGTGAAGCCAAATTTGTCTTTACTAAGTCTCTACACATACGCAGTTGTCTATTTACCTAATCTCTTCTTAAGAAAAGATTCCCAAAAGTTTCCTGGATACACAAGAAATATCAATCTAGCATTCTATGTGACTTTGGTCTGACAGGATGACTCTAATAAAAACATCTTGATGTGAAGATCTGTTTATTAACGAGTGGCGGACTGCTTCTCCTCTATGCCAGACATGGTGTTTGGAACAGTGATAGAAATATTTAGAAGTCACACACCAAGCCTTATGGAGTTCCAAATCTAAAAGGAAAGCACAAATGCGAACAGATTTCCAGCAGAATGTGATGCAGGTTATGAGAGGCTCTGCACAGAAAGCTGGGGGACAGAGGGGAGGCCACAGACGGCCCGGATCCACGGAGGTTATTCTTGAGAAACCGACAAGCAGTGAGTACAAAGTCCTAGTGAGAGCCAGCGTCGCAAGGACACAGAGGTCTAAGCTGGGAAGGGACACTTGAGACAGAATAAACAGTACATGCAGGAGGCCCAGCCATGGGAACTCAACGCTCAAGCATGGCCGGCTTCTGGTTAATTAACGTAATGGGAGCGAGGGTGTTGGGGAAACTAAGGAGGAGGCACAAATAAGGTCAGCAGTCACAGATGATTCAGACCCACGAGTAAAACGACTTCAGCAAAACCAAGCATGATGGAGATAAAAGGAAATTAGTGTACAAATTTTTCCTAATAAATACATTGTCCTTTAAAAGACATCTGTTTGCAAATGGTTGCATCTGGATGTGAAAGAGCCTATTTCATAGCTGCATTATCCATTAAACCTTTTATTTAAAGTAATCACAGGGTATTATGGGAACTAGTAGGAAGAAGCAGAGAGGAAACGGGGTTCATGGAGCTCGGGAAAGAAAACATCTTTACAATGATAGTTTTATTTACAGGTTGCTTGTAGTGGATGGGACCTATAAAATAGTGAAATGACTTTGGAGTTATAAATGTGAACACAATATTATGTTTCCTGGAGATCTGGGAAAATATACATTTTCATTGTCTAATTCTTTGAAAGGAGATAATAATTATAAAGTTTAAGATATAATAGTGATGGTTTCAATATAATATCTCTCAACTGTACATGTATGGATGGTTACATGGTAAATTGCATGCTATACATATTTTACCAAAGTGACAAGATAAATCAAGGCTTGGTGCCAGTGATGCTGAGAACCGGAGGATGATGGTGTGAGGAAAGTCCACGCAGAAAAGTTCACTAGACTCCATCTCCAAAGTAAGCAGCAACATTCAGAGCTGATGGCATGGCCTAAGTGCTAGAGAACTAGCCTAATACCCTCAAGGTTGTAAGTTAAAATTCTACTACCACCAAAATATATAATACAAAATTATGATTTAAATTGTAAAATAATTGTAAACACTATCTGATAACATTTAGCAACCTATGCTTTTTACTGACATTTCAGCTACATAAATTGCTACCCATTATTGGCCATTTATTTTATATCAAGCCCATACATATGTCCTTTTATAGAAATCATTCTCAATTTAAAGAGAGGAATACTTGATAACTAGGATAGGAAATTCTATTTACTTGAAAAATGTCAAAGATCATTACAGAGCGGTTGCTACTTTTACACGCATTCCAAGTCAAAACATATTGTTGCTGCTTTTTCTTACATTATTACACATACTTAAACTATGACTATGAGTTTCTCTGGAACTAAAACAACGATGTTGTGCTTATTTGAAGGCAATGTATTAATCCATGAACTTTCTTCAAAAATTAGAACAAAAAAAGTGGATATTCGGGATTTTCATAGCATAATAACTTTCTTTGAATGGCTGCTATTATTTCAAACTTTGGATACGTATGCTTGAGGGTTGTGGGTTCACATTCACAACCCTGAACATGCGAGACAAGCACTCTACTGACTATTGAGCTGCAACCCCAGCCGACAAAAGTTATTTTAAGCAATGGGAACCATCTGCATCTAACTTTTGCAAAGCTATCTGAATAATTTCACAGTATCTTCTGTAGGACAACATTTTACTTGAAATTGAAAGTTCTGGGTTCCTAGTGACAAAAACTCAAAATATCAGGATGAGCTTATTTCAAATACTATCAAACAATAAAAAAGTTTATTTCTAGTTCTAAGATACTAGTCGTGATCGTTTACTAAATTACACATATTTTATTTAAATGTTAGAAATTGACCAGGTTATTTGAGGGATTAACATAGGAGTTGGAAAACTTTTTGGCTCTGGTACTGGCACATCTATCCAGCTATTTATTAGGGTGATACTGTGGGCAAGACATTGTTGCTGGGAACCCTGAAAATTAAGGTTTAATTCCCACAACTGTCTTGTTACATGGGTTATTTAATGGCAGAGCTACTGAATGAAAGCTTCAATGTTCTTAACCGTGAAACGAGGCTAGTACTACTTTTATTCTTTGGCAAATTCTGTAAGAGTTAGAGATCAAGTACATAATACCTATAGCATAAATTAAACAACATCAGATGTCATTGCTATCAACATACCATTCAGTGAGTATAAAATTCAAAACCTAGCATGAATCACATTTAATCTTGGGATGATGGAAAATTTTATCCCTTCTCTACTATACTCTGGGCCATATTAAAATTTAGGAGACATAAAACAACTCCATTATTTGGAAACTCAGTCTCGGCTTTATAAAACGGAAAGAAAATCATAGAGGGTAGATTGGTTCTTAATTAATGAGGTAAACAACCAGACCACCTTGGGGAAGGCATTGTCTTCTTTAACCAGTATGAAGGATACCTCACACATTTATCATCTAGGCAAATATCCACACATAAAGTGTAAGGACTGTGAATATTTTTGTCAACAATAGCTTTTTAAGACTTACTATGGTTTCAATCTACTATAGACAGGTGAATTCACTGAAAGTTTGCTTTCTAAAAAAAATTCACTTTGTGTAGGGACAATTTGGCATTGAGTATTTGCTTGATGTAAATCGATTATTTTGCCCAATGAGATCATTTTGTCATATGAGTTTCCATGTGATGAGCTGGCAGAATTGTCGCTGCCTTATATGATCAAGCAATAACAATAAAAATCACAGGGGATACAGTGTATAGGAAAAGCACAATTAGAACCATGAATTATTCCTAGGGATAAAAATTATCACTTAGAGAATAAACACCATGAAATTACTGATTATTCAGTCCTTCCAAAAAAAAATTACCCAAAGTGTAATAAAATGTAATACAAACATTCTAACTGGATCTTGACTACAGGAGATGGCAATTCTGAGCTAAGATTCTGCACCTACACAATATTTATATCTTAAATTAAGAATATTAATAAAAATGATAGCTTCTATTAATGCTGCTCCATTATCATTAGTCCACAGCTAGTACTTTATACAGAATGGATAGCTTTATCTTCTATTTATAAGGGGCTAATCACAATTAGAGTCCCTAAAGACCTCAATTTACATAAAAAGAAGGCAAGTCTACATTCACTCAGGTATACAAATCACAATCATATAGACAAAAGTGCTAAGAACTCATAATCTCTTCTTTTTGGATTCCGTCAGGAATGGCTGGCTAATTGGAGGAACTCATGAAAGTACCTTACAATCCAATTAGCACTTCAGTGCAATTAAGTGGTTGAGGCTTCCCTATTCTACAGAGACTGGCTTTGATCTTGCAGAGAAAAGTGTTCTCCCTTAAAGCTGTGGTTTTCATTTTTTTCTCAGTAATTAGTGCTAATTGTAAACCCAAGCCTGACCTGCTATAAACAGAGTATTTTACTGCATTTGACACAAGGACCTTAAATCAGTGTTCTCTTTTGTCTATATTGTAGTTGCTTATTAGAAGTCTGGGTATTTTGCTCATCATTTGATGCACAATGGATAAGTACATACTAAAGTCAGCTGAAACAAATGCCTTGATCTTAGGAGCTTCTGTGAGTATTTTCACTGATGTCTTTTAAGCCCAGTTACCACAAAAGAAGCTGATTGAATTTCATTTAAGGAATATACTGTAGTTTTTCCCACACAAAGAATGACTATTCAAAAGCACTTTCTAAAGAGGTTTAGTGACCCTTGTATGTTTGGAAAATAAAAACAAAAGATGAAAATGGTCTTTCATGGGAATAAAGAATTTCACAAATCAACTGCAGAAGTCTTCTGAAAATGCCTATTACAACAATATCTTCTAAATCAAATCATTGTTTGTATTCATAGCAATGAATTAAAATATAGGCCAATGTGTGTGCAGGCCAGTGAGATATCTCTAGATGGAAATAAAATGCTGTAAAATACAAACTCCCAGACCTTCTCTACAGTAGAAATAAGAGCCTTTGAAATTAGCAGGCAGTTTCTATGCAAATGTAAAACAGCTGGATGTTATGGATGTTAGATGGGAAATTTCTCTCTCAAATATGTTTTTAAAATAGACTCCATCCTATTACGTAGTAAATCCTTTCTTCATAGGAAAACTGCAAATGGTTCTAGACCCAGTTCAAGTTATTTGGCAGACATTCTGAATTAGAACCAATGTAGTGGTCTTTAAGAAGACATAATTTAGTGCTCAGCTATATTATTATATCATTATTAGAGGAATATATATGTATACATATATGTATACCTACTGTATACATTGATAAGATGATACCAATTAGAATAAGCTATTTTGTGTAGAATCTAGAAACAATATTTTTATAAAGAATTATAAGATTAAATATGACTAAAGTAAACAATAAGCAAGATAGGTTGTTAGAAACTGTCCCTCATTTCATATTTTTTAACCATTTTATTTATTTATTTATTTATTTATTTACTTATTTATTTATTTTGCCAGTCCTGGGGCTTGGACTCAGGGCCTGAGCGCTGTCCCTGGCTTCTTTTGCTCAAGGCTACCACTCTGCCACTTGAGCCACAGTGCCATTTCTGGTCGTTTTCTATGTATGTGGTGCTGGGGAATCAAACCCAGGGCTTCAGGTATACGAGGCAAGCACTCTTGCCACTGGGCCATATTCCCAGCCCAAATTTAATCATTTTAAAACCAAAGTATTTTCTGGTTTAGGGGCTCATACTTGTAATCACAGCTGCCCGGCTACTCAGGAGAGAGGGAGGAGAGAGTGGAGGAAAGAAGAAAGAGGAGAATGGGGATGGGAGAAAGAGGGGGCCAATAGTTAGAGGACAGCCTGGACAGATGGTTATTGAGAGCCCCTTCTAATCACAAAAGTTAGGCATAGTAATAGTAGTGAGTTGAGACCATATCTAAAAAAAATAAATAAGGCAAAGGGATCTGGGACTGTGTGGCTCAAGTGGTAGAGCACCTGCCTAGTAAGTTGGAGGTCCTGAGTTCATACCCTTAGTATAAAACACACACACACACACACACACACACACACACACACACACACACACATTCACACACCGTTATATGCACAGTTTAAAAACCAAACAATAATATACATACTATTAAAAATGTTTCCATATTTGACCCAATCCCTTCTCTTATTTGCCAGATGACAATTTTATTCCTTTTAGCCACTGCTTTAGTTCTTCTCCTTCATATACTTAAATTGGCTAAGATTCTTTTCCTTTTGAGGGGTGATTTTGAAAGAAGGTTATAGACATATCTTTAGTTTGTTATCATAAAATCAAAGTCCTATTTTCTCTTTTACAGATCAAACACCTCTTATCGAAAATGGTGATGATACTTGCTCTTGATACCTACATGATTTAGTGCATTTCAAGATTAGGACTCAATTAGCCTAATTATTCACCCAGGGAAGTTTTCATCAGCTATACTATTTATACTTTTACAGAGGGCCTTGTGAGTTTAAGATAGGCTGGCTGGCCAACTAACCTAACCTTCTTACACAATGTGTGTGTGTGTGTGTGTGTCTTGTGGCTGAACTCAGGGCTTGGGTGCCGACCATGAGCTTCTTTTGCTCAATATTAGCACTGTCACATAAGCTCCAGTTCTAGTTTTATTGGTGGTTAATTGGAAATAAGAGTTTCAAGGACCTGTAATCCTACGTACTCAAGATGCTGACAGTGAGGATGTTAGTTTGAAGCCAGCCCAGGCAGGAAAGTCCATGATAATGTCATCTCCAATAAGCTAACAAGAAAAAAAAGCCCAGGGAAATGGTCAGAACTTGAACAAATAATGTTGAGCAAGACAAGCCTAGAACACAGAAAACAAAGGGGCATGATCTCCCTGATATATGACTGTTAAGATGGGGTGATGGAGAGACAGTAGAGACCAGGTCTGTGAAACCAAAAACTGCTTGTCAAATGGTATTTCCCACAGGATTGGGGCAGTGACCCAACATTATATAACTAAAACCAAACAACTATTCAACATATAAAGGTCAAAAATTGACCTCTCAGTGGAATACAATAGCTCAAAATCTATGTATATACGTTCATATAAGACTATTGTCGACATGGTGTCTAATGTCGACATTACATTTAAAGCCCTAGGCGAATTTTCTTTGGCGTAGGCCACGTGGCTACTGTATATGTTCTTGGTACATTGTATATTGTATATATGTCTACCTGACCTAGGAAAGGGAAAAAAAAGCAGGGTGTAAGATATCACAAGAAATGTACACACTGCCCTACTATGTAACTGTACCCTTTTTGCACAACACCTTGTCAAAAAAATTTGTTTAATTAATAAATAAATTACAAAAAAGAAAAAAAAGCCAGAGGTGAAGCTGTGGTTCAAATGGTACAATGCTAGTCTTCAGCAAAAAAAGCTCGGAGATAGCACCGAGGCCCTGAGTTTGAGCTCCAAGACTGGTACAGGAAAGGAAGGAAGGAAAGAAGGAAGGAAAAAGAAGGAAGAAGGAAAGGAGGGAGAAGGGAGGGAGGGAGGGAGGGAAGAAGGAAAGAAGGGAGGAAGGAAGGAACGAAGGGAGTGATGGAGGAAAAGAAAAGGAGTTGAGATTTTCATTTCTCAGTCTCTTGAGTAACTAGGTTTATAGTCATGAACAGTGGGAGCCTAGTTCCTTCACAAAATTTTAAATTCTGTTTACCAAATAGGTTCAGAATGATGATTCTCTACATATTAATAGGACATCAATGTTAGACAGTTGCTGACCAGAAAGCAGAATCTTTCTACGTTCTCTTGGTGACAGTAACTAGGAAACCAAAGAATAGAATTAAGCCTCTAGCACTTCTTAAATAGGCATGCATGAAAGAACTTGTTGACCACTGTTGACAAGCAAGCTTGTAATCTCTTTTCCTAAAACTGGCAAACTATATTTCAGGGCCCTGTCTGATTCTTTTGGTATTTTTCCTAACAGGCATCATGAATTGAATGTAGATAATTTATTAAATATCTAATAATATAATCACAAAAATATAAATATTTCTGGAATTAGATATTTTCTGTTAACAAACCTAATTTACTATATACCATATACCACACCACTTGTTTTATGGTGAGATTAATCATTTCATCTAATGTCAGGTATTATCTGCTTCAATGATAAACTAGAAAGGAAAAGATCTTTAATAGAATAGTATAACTTAAATAGCCCGTTAAGATTTTTTTTTGTCTTTTGTTTCCCACTGTACTGAGGTATATTTGAAAAATAATACTTGAATATTTTGAAGATGTACAATGGGATGGCTTGATGTTTTGACTGTACAGATGACATATACATAGTTGTGCAGCCATCATCATTATAGGTTTTAAAGCTATAACTGATTTGAGTGTCACTGGAGGAAAGTCGAAGTAAAAGAGGTGCAATACATCAAAGAAATAGAAGAGCAATGGCCTCAGGTGGCCCTTCTGGCCTGCATTTTACAGATGGAAGAGTTGAGACTTGGAAAAATTATGAGATTTGCCTAACTCCAGACAACTGTAGGTGACAGACTTAGGATTTGAATTCAGATCCAATGCTCTCAACAGTGAAATCATTTATATGGAGTTTAAAAGACCCTAAATACTCAAGACCAAAGTGAAGACAATAAGCTTATTCCCATAAAATATGATGGGACTTTGATCATGGTGAGGGCACAACAATTTCTTCTTAGCTAAAGAGATAATTGAAACTCTTTTTGTAGACACAAGTGTTACTCTTGATATACTATTTGTAAATATGGAAAAGACTGCCATTAAAAAGTAGTTGAAAGTTTGTTTTTGTAAGTGAAGGTTATAAGGTGTTATAAAAATCTTGTTGAATAACGTTTTTTAACACAAAAGTTACTTTCTCTTCCCACAATTAGTCAAGTACCCAGAAAAAAGTTATAAAAGCCTTTGCCTTTATGAGTAAACATTAAGAAGGAACACCATAGTAAATGTAATTTTCACCAGAGAGCCAAAAGACTTTAAGCTTACTTGGAGCTTAATGACTCTTACTTCAGATACAATTCTGAGAAACTGGTTTTGTCTTCCTGTAGTCCAAAGTACATGGAAACCAGTAAAAAGAAAAGGTAAGGGCTGGGGATATAGCCTAGTGGCAAGAGTGCCTGCCTCGGATACACGAGGCCCTAGGTTCGATTCCCCAGCACCACATATACAGAAAATGGCCAGAAGCGGCGCTGTGGCTCAAGTGGCAGAGTGCTAGCCTTGAGCGGGAAGAAGCCAGGGACAGTGCTCAGGCCCTGAGTCCAAGGCCCAGGACTGGCAAAAAAAAAAAAAAAGAAAAAAAAAAAAGAAAAGGTAAGATATTGCCAAAAGTGGGAATAGAACACCAAGATACCATGATGTTGATGAATCTTCCAAAAAAATAACTCAAAAAAGATGGTGGCTTATGTCATACATGTAAAAATCTGTTGGCTACGATAATGATACAATTTTATTGGGAATTAGCTATCCCATTAGCTTATACATTGTCCACTGCTGCTTTAACAGTGCAGAGCTTGCTAGAGGTTAGCAAAGGAGAGGAGCTTCACAAAGTTAAAAATACTCATTGTCTTACTCTTAGTAGACAAAATCTGATCAGTGCCATAGGTCATGGTCTAGCATGGATAAATAGCTTTCCATACCCCACTGGATTCTGGAGCAAGGAACATCTTAGCCATCAGAAATCGCCAGCTCAGATTTAGACTTCAGTAAATATCATTTAATCAAGCACTGATGAAAGGATGTATTTTAGAAAGGTTTTCCCAAACATATTTTTTAAATGGACACTAAAACATTTCAGTTAAGTGGAAAATAATTTATATAAAACATCCAAATGAGTGAGACATTTTTTTCATATATCTAAAAACATTCAGAAGTTGAAATGTCAAATTCTTCAGTGGTACAAGTAGGTGAACAAAACTAAATCATTTCAGTTGCCCTTGCTAAAATATTTTTCCCCTTAAGATCAAAGTTTGTCTTCTAATTTCCTTCAGGAGATCCACAGTCTCAGGTTATTGAAGGTTCATGTTCCCAAAACTGAGCCCATTGAAAACACTGATACCAGACAAGTGAACTGGCATTTTTTGAAGAACTTCTGCTGTAATTTAAACTACTCCTTGATCTTCCCCTGAAGCATGCTAGAGAATCTAATTTCCATAAAACTTTCTAACCCAATTTGAACAGTATAATGTGGACAGTAGGGAATAAATGGGTTTGATCAATTATGAATTTACATGATATGTTAGTAAGCTATTCAGGCATAGTCTTACAATTCAGTATTTTGAACACTAATGCCAGTCTACATAATTTTAAAATAGAGCATTTCTGAAAATCTCACTAAGGCATATTTGCATATTTGGAAATCTAATTAACCCAAGCATATCTTAAAGCTTTCAAGAGAGAACATACAATAACATTTCTGTCAGCTGAACGTTGTCCTAAGGCTACGTAAGGATTTTATCATCTGGTGTAACTTAACCCTTCAGCTCTCTATTTACATGCAGAAGTGGTCTAATGTGGGAGTTGGGCAGGTGGAATGGCCTTCTGTTTCTGGACTGGAGACTTCAGAGCTGACATTGAACATGAGGATATGTATTGGTCACTTTAACAGCACATCTCGAGGCCAAAAATGGTGGTATATGCCTGCTCTCTCGGCATGCTGAGGGAGGATTGTGAATTTGAGGACATCTTGAATACAGAGATCCTGTCTTAAAAAACAACAACAAACCCAAAACAAGAACACATGTTGAAGTGCTAGTAACGACTGCACCAAACCTAATCCAAAGCTCTATGCTCCTCTACTTCAGCTAATGTATCTGAGAACTACCGTCCTTAAAGCAATACTTGAATTTGATTTTAAAGATGACTGCCACACTACATATAGAGTAAAATATTCTTTTTGTATTTTTGTAGGAGTACTATTCAAAAGAAGGACAGGTATCCAGTAAAGGACACTGTCCCATCTGCCGCTCTAGCTGCTACGTCCTCTGTTCTTGTTTGTTTCTAGTGGGTTTTCCTTTTCCCCTTACAATAGAATCTCTGACAAGAAGACAGAGGAGAGAGAAGCAGAAGAGGAGAGAGGGAAAGAGGAGAGGAGAGAGAGAGGGGAAGAAAGAGAGAGAGAGAGAGAGAGAGAGAGAGAGAGAGAGAGAGAGAGAGAAGCAAAACGCAGCTCTTTGTACCTATTGGCTCAGTAGGACAACACTCGATTCCTGTATGCATTGTTCCCTCTGGGTGCCTGGTGTTGGAGGCTCACCCCTGGCTAAAACCCTATCCCCCCAATTTTTTCTTTGTAGCCTCAGCCATTTATCTTGCCAGAGTGATGAAAGACTTGCTGTACTTGGGACTGCATCTCCCTAGGGATTCCTGCAGATACAGAGTCTCTGACTGCACAGAATTATTTGTTCTTGAATGGCATTTACCTGCTTTGCCAATTTCTCTGCAAGTGCTTCCCTCTTAGCAAACCCCAGTGCAAAACATCGTTCTAAAAGAAATAGAAGTTGCTTATATGAACATCAGTTAATGTGAAAGCAAGACTCATGATGAATTCTGATGTGTCCAACAGAATCCAGTATAGTATGCTTGATATTTCAGGAGATTAAGTAAAAAAAAATACGAACTTAATTGACAACAGTATACAGTCAGTCCGGCTGTATGGTTTGTTTTGAAATTGCAAATTTGTTGTAAAGGACTGATATATTAGTGAATAATTTGAGCATAATGCAGATGTCACATTCACTTACACTGATTTCTCTGTGAAAAACATGAGGTTATTACAGAAATCTGCATCCTCTGAACGAGGATAGAGAAGTTCTCAAACCATATGCAAGAACCAATCTCAAAATTCTAAAACCAGTTACCTTACTTCATTTTGTGTTATGAGTCAGCTGTAAACCACACTCATCAACATCTGCAAGCACAGCTTTCTGTCACATCCCCTGTAAATTCGCTTGAATCTTCCAATGCCAAATTCAACATCAAATCTAAGTCCTTTGCAAGGCATAATACCACATTCATTACAGTTTGTATGTAGTCCTATGTGTTTTTTTAAACTATATTTAGCATGCATGAAGCTCTGTTTAAATATTAGGCTCCCATCTATAAAATATTTAATATACGCCTGCTGGTGTTCCTGAGTTTTGCATGTAAGCCTGTTTTCTCATAAGATACAAATTTGTGCATAAGCATGATGCTATTCAAAAACATGTATGACACATTCGATTCATATAAATCAGTTTTTATTAGTATATTAAACAGCAGCAAATATCATCAGTAGCATTTTACTTGATAAAATAAAACACGTGTTTGTATGTTTACTGCTATTACACATCTTGCTTGGCAGAAACAACCAGTTCGTATAATGGCTAGCATTTCAGAGCACATTGGTCTCCTCACGCTATCCCAATTGAACTCATTTCCTTCAGCAAACCTCTTCCAGCCCCCAAACTGGATCCCCTCTACATTAGAGGCCTCCATGGGCCCAGCGGTCCAACGCAGCCTGCTCATATTGGTAGCACAGGTCTAATCACACCATGCTGCCATTCTCTGATTACTTATTATTTTTATTCACTAGATTAGGAGCAATTCAAAACTTTGTACTTCTATCTGCATTCCAGATGTGGTAGCATCATGTTTGGCACAGAGAGGGTGCCCTATTTGTGAAGGAGCAACAAAGAAATACCCATTACCTCTTTTTAAAATCATTCATAGTCCCAAAAATAGTGTTTTGCACAGAACAGGCACCCAATAGATACTTGCTGGATAAATGAAACAGAAAGGAGAAAGGGTATCCATTTACAGATAGAAAAGCGTAACATAGTTACCTCTTAAAATTTCTCACTAAAGCTCTAATACAAATAATGCAACCACATCTTTACAGATGGATATGAATAAATAGCAAATGATATTTTATGGCAAAACTAGAACTGTTAAATTCCACCAGAGGTTGCCTGATTCATGAAGCAGGGCAGTTCATAAGTCTTCCAGCTGGCATGTACTCATTCCAGTTCAAGCATCTTCACTATTATGTTTCTTGGTAGATTTAGATATTGTTTAATCATATCTTATAATCAACAAATTTCTTACAATATGAAAATAAGCCTTCCTTTGCTACTTGAAACAAAATTTCCTTTTTTTTTTTCTTTTTTGGGGATAAAGAGCTGGTCAAAATTCTTCTGACAAACTTCTGTATACTTTAAGACAGTTCTTAAGTCATCTCTTAGCTTTCTTTTTTCCTATCTAGCAAACTAATCCCTTTCATGTTTTCCCATACGGTCTTTTCATATAAGCAATTCTGTTGTTCTTATACAGACTTTTCCCAATGCTCACATTCCTCTTTAAAATGTGGAAATTTAATGTTGAACAAATAGTTTAATAAAGGCTTCTACAAACATAACCAAGGATTTTTTCATAATTACTTAAATCCCAGTTCCAAGATTTTATAGCATGCTTTATTAAAAGCTCATAAGCTTTGACCACCTCCTCCCACCTGTTAGTCTTCATGTACTTCTTGAGTGCATGGGTTTGCAAGAAAGCCTGCCCACCAATCTTCCTCCATGGACAAGAGTTACAGATGTGCCAAGCCCACGCAGCTCCGCAGCTCTGCAGCTCTGCTGGCGCAGCCTCCACACTGAGGCTTTGGGGAGGAGCGCACGGTGCGCCTGCTCTTAGTTCCCATGATCTGCACCACGCCAAGTGTGTCTGTTTTGAAGCAGAGCTCCCTTCGTTGTCTTAGGTACTATTCTTCCCACCCACCTGGAGTTCACAGTTGATTTTTCTATGTCTGTGCTCACAGTACACTTTGCTTTCTCTCTTTAGACATAACCTTGAATTTGTTCCCTACTTTTCAAGGTGCCTTATATAATTTATTAAGACTATTTTGAATTCTAGTTCTATCTTTTCAAGTGTCTGTAACTCCAAACTTATCAGTATGCCTTTAATTCTGTCACCCAGAAAATAATGAAAATGCAGAACAGACTATGATATGAGCACTAGGACTGAATCTTCAAGATCTCTAATCAACAAGAGATGTGTTTTATGATACTACTCTTAAGGTCACTCAAACTTAGCAAAATTAAGATGACATTGAATTATACAAAATTCTGTTTATTGATAAAGGCTGAATTAAAGATGACACTGAATTGTTAATGACGTTATCCATTGCTTTTCTCTAGGTTAAAATTTCATCACAGAATATCACCACTCTAAGTATATTTGCTAGTTGCAAGACAAAAATAAAGTTATAACCAAGAGCTTGTAAAGGTGATCTCTACTACCCTCGCTATTGTTACTGTAGAACAATAGAAAATTCAGTAATTAGCTACTTTGTAAATATAAAATTACAACATATATTTTAAATTAACATGAGAAGCTACAGATAATGATCTGGGCAATTGAGAAGAGTATTAACAGTACTCCTATTATAAAATTAAATTGCTGGATGACTTCATAAGATACTACACTGAAAGGGGTAAAATAGTGAAAAGTAACTTTAGGGCTAAGGGTAGAGTGCATGCTTAACATGTTTTTGGGCTAGGTTTAATACACACACACACACACACACACACACACACACGCACACCACCTTAAAAATAAAATACCCGGAGCTAAAGCAGATACTCTTAAAACAACAGAGAGTGTAGTAGTTGCATCTCAATATTTGAAAAGTCTTATATTGGTGCTTTTACACTAAATAAACAAACTTAATTTCAAAATATTTGATCAAAAACAGTTTCTATGAAAGTATGTCTGTCATTGCTAATGCACATTACAAAAGATACACACAATATCTGTAAAGTTAACAGCAATGTCCTTGAAGAACAGTTTTTGGTTAACTAAAAATATTTACTGACTCATCATTTAACGGCTCTGCATCATATCTTAGTTGATATTTTCTAATTTCTTTTAGTTTCAGGTTATTTCAGACGTCTAGGTTAGAAAGACATGCTTGTTATTTATAAACTACACAGGAATAACTCAAGGGAGAATTATATTATCTCAATAGATTCAGACTTATGGAATGTCTGATAAAGGGATATTTCTAAACAGAAAAAGGAACCTATATCAAAAGAAAATAAATCTGAGCTGTGATGTTCAGTGAGGAGTCAGTGAACTGACCTTGGAATTGTATTGTATAAACACACAATTCTTTCCCATTTAGTTTTCTGCTGGCATATACAGTTCTGTCTGCATGTAATTGTTAATGCATCATTTATTTATATCAAAAGCCTGCCCTAGACAAGAGTCCTAAAAATACAGTAAGATGACAGTCTTTGTTCTGGGAGTAAAAGAACTTGAGAAAATTCTCATTCTTAAAATATACTATTTTATGAAATCAATTCTCAGATACTCGGTTCCTAGTCATTGAGCTATGAATTGCCTATAAATATGTTCAAATATGCTACTTTACTTTCTTTTTTTCTATGTGTTGGCTTTGACTGCTCATTAGCACCTCTAGGACAAGACAGGATGGTGATGCAAATCTACCAATTTAGTAGACTTAGCCAAAAACTTTGGATATTCATTTTCCTAAAAAAAAATATATTTCATCATAGTTCTTGAGATATGCATTTCTCTAGTGTCTAAGTAAACATAATATAGAGAAATTAGACATTTATTTTTAATTCTAATGCACCATTTTAAATTTTAAAACCTACTTCTAGTGAATATTTTCTAATATTTGTTTTTATTATAGTCAATAGCCAAGATTAATGATGTAGCGTAGGTGAAAACATTTAAAGTAAGTATATATTTTTATTTGTTTTGGAACCATCTATTTAAGAAAGCTTAGAGAGAAAATGTCACCGGGATTTTTTGAATTATACAATGATTTTCACTGTAAAAGCCTTAGAATTAGTAGAATATGACTTATGAATTGAAATGAGCAATATGAATTTACTAGTTCCTCAACAAACATGAAGAATTCTAGAAGTCAAATGAAATAAAGATGCCCAGAATGTGAATCCATCTAGCTGTATATATGACAGTTCATTTCTATTATGATAAAACGGAGATTCTGAAATAACAAGCCGATAAATTATCTCAAAGATTTCATTGAATGAAAAGGTTTGTTTTTACTAAATTTCTCTGATTTTGCCAGCGTAGTTATATGTGGTTTTTCAGAAAGGAAACTTAAATGTGGTTGATCTATATAGGCTGTATTTTTCCAGACAAAACATCGTTAATATAAAAAAAAAGCTTAAAAGACAAATTCTGAGAAGATTGGAAGCTTTTTTTTTTTACTTGCATTCTTCAAAGGATCATAAATCTCCAGATGTTACATATGATGCATGCTAACTTCTCTCAAGCCTGATATACAGTCACTTGGAAGAATCATGACTTTATTTTAGAAGTCTATCTTATCTGTACTGGTTACAAGAAGTATAAAGAACATTTTAAGTGTTAAAGAAAGCAGTGGTATCTAGGATTCCCTGTCTGCAATTTTTCTTCTCACTGTTGGATTTTCCCCAAATCGACAATTACTGGAATTGGTATAAAAATATCTGAGATATACAGAAGGAAAAGATACTATTTGAATTATGGTGCCTACCTGAATGTAATATATGAAAGTCACTCAACACTTATTGATAAAATTTGTTAATTTTATGAGCTATTACAAAATGGACAAAAATGAAGGTAAGAGGCCCCTACCAATTGTTTCAGGGCTCATAACCACAAACTCAGAAATTAGATGTTGCTGACCCTAATGACATAGTTTCAAAGACAGGAAGAATATGCTCATGAGTTCCTATGATTAACTATTTGGGGCATTCTTTTTTGACTACTTGTGGAGGCCGATTCCAGACAACAATAAAGAAACAATCATCAGAGATAGAGATATCAAGATAGAAAGGTACAGGGCTGGGGATGTGGCCTAGTGGCAAGAGTGCTTGCCTTGTATACATGAGGCTCTGGGTTCGATTCCCCAGCACCACATATACAGAAAATGGCCAGAAGTGGCGCTGTGGCTCAAGTGGCAGAGTGTTAGCCTTGAGCAAAAAGAAGCCAGGGACAGTGCTCAGGCCCTGAGTCCAAGGCCCAGGACTGGCAAAAAAAAAAAAAAAAAAAAAAGATAGAAAGGTACATATACACAATTGGCTTTAAAATGCTTTCATGAATTTTCTTTTTGGGATATTTCGTGGCATGATAAACACATGAAGAAATAAAAATGGGTCAGACAATACAAGACACCATTGGACAGATGTCAATATAAATAGTGCTTAAACTGAGCTCTCAAGCTACATCAGCTAAGGCTAGAGGGAAGTTGATTCTACTCTTGATGAATGCAGGAAGAAGGGATTATAAATTTTAGAATTTATTAAGATAACAATCCCATTCACCTTCCTTACCATTTTTCCACGCTCATATATTATTAATGTAATTTGGGAAATGACTGGGCAATTGGAAATTTCAAGGTGTTTGTTATTTAGTGACAAATTAAAACTAAAATATTCTCATCACTCATCTCTATTGTAGGACAAAGAATATCTAGTTGGGTGTAGGCAGGCAGGGACTATGTCTTATTCATTTTATAATAAATTATTCATGGGTGATAAGTTTTTTTTCTGAGAAGGGTAACAAAAAAACAGGGCTTCATACATATTTCAAATTTGATTTTTAAAATGAGAAGCCACAGTGGTTATCTTCAAGTTATCATTTGTTTCATTTGTTTCATTTTCTTAGTAACTGTATTTTTAATATAGTTAATATATATTAGCATATATATTGCTTATAGATTATGTATTAACATATATTATTGTTAAATTTTCTACATACTGTGTTTGGGGGGTATTATCACCTGTTACTAAAAACAAAAACCTGAAACTCAAGAGAAAGTCTTGGTTAAGTTCACATACAGACAACTGTTGCCCCGTAGGTAATTTTTTTAATGCTAGTGAACAGAGATGAATTGTTTATTACTGTTGCTGTGACAGGCATCTATAGGGTCTTGGATATAATGTTGACATTTTTGTAGCCACCATCTTGTAATTCTCACAGTCAATAGACTGGCTGTAGGCAAACATGATGAACATTTCGTGTGTGTGTGTGAGTGTGAGTGTGTGTGTGTGAGTGTTATGCACTTCTCTGGGAAGGAGGTTCATAACTTGCCTTGCTCAAGAAAGACTCCTAGCACACTCTTTGTCCTCTGGATACATGAAGTGATTAATGGAGGGTTTTCAGGGGCTTAACAAGACAGCAAGCAGCTGCAACTGTGTAGCAGACATGGGCTGGGAAAACTGGGTGGGAACTAGGCTAGAGAGGAACAATAGAGGGACTTAGATCTTAAAGCTTGAGCAGTATCGGGGTCACCTGGGGGTGGTAGGGGGTGGTGGTGGTGTTTTAAGGGTTTCTGGGCTAGATTCCCAGGGTGCCTGATTCCGTTGGGCTGTGTACAGGTTCAAGAATTTGCTTCTTTCCCCTTTCCAGGTAACCCTGTTGATGCTGGATAGGGAAACCAACACCAGGTTGGGGCCAATGAATTTTACATCCTGGATCTTCCTACATGTGGGATCCCTGACAGATAAACATCTTTTTACCTTGGGTTTCTAGTCAATGGAACGGGATGGTTGTGTTTTATTAGCATCAAGTGGGACAAAGATGGGAAGAGCTTTATGCTAGTGCCTGACACACATTAAGGAATCCATACATTTTACGCCTGAGTCAATAAACTCAATCTCTGGAAAACCTTCATAATAAAACGTGTACAGGTTTCCTTGGTTAAATGGGATTCTGGACTACTAGAACAATTCCCATAGAATAGGGTAATACATTACATCAAAGCAAGATAGTTCTAATTGTCCTTCAGATAAATAAACCCTTTTCAAATGATCAAGTCAAGCTAATCATATCATTACTATTTCCTTATATTTCAATCACAGTGGGCGCATAATTGTTAAGTGAATCCATGGTAACCGCAGAAAGTAAACATGCGCCTACCCATTAGTGCCAGCAATTATTTGGCATTTGTTATGTTAGTTAAACTGTGTAATGGTGTGTGATAAATAAGTTTCTGCTTCCTTGACCCTTTGGAAAGCTGGGTTTCCAGCCACACATTTCTTGCTGCGCCTCCAGGGTCTCTGACAGCTGTGACATCAGGCACTGAGTCACACACAAGCCCTTCTGGAAATGAGGCAACAAACACTGTGTTCTTAAAGAGAGCAAGGATCTATTACAGGGGCTTGATTATTGATAATAACCATTTCTATTTTGGGGCTAAACGCTAACTAGGATTTTGTCATTTACTTTAACAAGTACTCATCATGAGCTGCAAGCTGTCCTGCACAGAACATCAATTTTAGGTGAACATGACACAACAGAACAAAGGGCTAAGATACTTTTCTTACCCCTTTAAATGTGAAGAAATATATCTTGTTTGCTTATACTTAAGACTTATAAAGAAAAAAGACATTTATATTCAACAAGAACAGTCAAATGTAAATGCATCTAGAATGTTCTAACAAAGCCTTAAAGGAAGTCCTCTTTTCTGGGTGGAGTGGTAAGGTGGGAGAACTGGTTAAGTTGGTGAAGAGGCACCAATTGGCCACAGCTCAGTATAAAGAGTAAATGGAATTAAACAATAAACTGCCTAATCAGAGAGGGGAAGAGACTTCAGTTATTAACCTGCAAAAGATAAACCCGAGAACAACTGCCAGCGTGTTAACAGCCTTAGCATGGTCGGAACCTCGCTATGAACAAAGGATTCTGGAGAAGTGGGTTACAAAGAGTAAACACCACTGTGGAGACATGGGGGGCCACCAGAAGGGGGGCAACATCTGGCTGGAGCAGAACAGAAAGATGGGCAGTGGGAAGCAGCTCGGAGAGGGCAGGGATGGAGTAGGAAGGAGAAGACTAAAGCCATCACCCACCTACCCCACCTACTCCACTTCACTTCAGGTGCCCCGCTGCTCAGACCGAAAACTTACTTCTCCACTCTGCCCCGAAGAAAGTATATTCTCTTTAAAGAAAGAAATGGAAGGACCTGGAAAAAACTCATACTAAGTGAAGTGAGCCAGACCCAAAGAAACATGGACTCTAGGGTCTCCTTCATAGGGAATAATTAGCACAGATTAAGGCTAAATAAGAGCAGAACATCACAAGAGCCCGATAGCTATGTCCATATGAACACATAAGATGATGCTTACCGAAATGAACTCCACATTATGGAAACAAGTGGTTTATCATTGTTGTTATTTTCAACATGCCAGGTGAAACTGTGCCTTTTGTTCCCCACATTACCTTCCTGTGGTTTTACCCCTGTAACCGATCACTGTAACTGATTTTGGTACCCTGGACATTGAATATACATGTATTAGAACTAGGGAAGGGAAAGGGAATACTAAAATCAAGAGACAAAGGACAAAAAGACAAACCAATGAAACAGCAATACTCATAAAACTATATGGTGTAAACTAACCGTACAACTCATGGTGGGGGGAGAGCAAAATGGGGAGAGGGGAAATGAGGAAGGAGGTAACAAGTTGGATAAGAAATGTCCTCACTCCCTTACATATGAAATCTCAGTTGTCAATGGCAGCTTTTGTCTTAACATCTGACAAAGTATAGCACAAGGACATCATACAAGAAAAATATCCTTGATATTCTTGCCAGCATGGGAGGAGAAAACCTAATGAATAAACATGCTAAGTAAAAACAAACAGTCTCCATTCCCACTCAGTTGAATATTTCACCTCTCCCACTCTTCATTACAGCTGAACACATGCCTCCCTATGGAGAAAACTACTATGTCTGAATTTAACTTTATTAGAGAAAAATGTACAAAAAAGGTCCCACTACAGAAATGCAGAAGCTGATTTTTAAAAACGTTATGCACAATCGCTAGTTTACTTGGCAAGATCTATAATAGAATAGAGAGTAACAAAAAGTAGAAAACTATCATGACAATAATTAGGAGAGTTTCACAATTCTCTTGGGGTGAAAAAAATAAAAGGCAAAGATGACCTTTGAGCACAAAGAGATAAAAAATACTTCAATATACTATACTCTCCACTTAAAAAGAGGGTCTTATCTTTGACAGAAAATATACAAAAGAATTTTATTTGTTAACTCAAAGTTAAAAGAATGCTTGTACTTTAAGGTACATCAGGGCATAATGTACAGGACTGGACTGTAGTTCTATACTGAAATTATCTGAACAAAAGATTTTTGTACTTAGGATGTCAAGGAAATATGCCAGGTTCATAAAAAAATCCTTTAACAATTCAATAACACAAGTATGAAGTGAGGACTATGCTTTATAATATTTTCATTCAATACTTTGATAAGTACAATAGATGACAATGACCTTGCAGTAAAAATACTGATATGTGAAAATAAAACTTTGCATTGTTGAGAGCTAGAGGGACAACATATCCATTCGCTAAAAGTATTGCCTTGCTACACTTCATTTATGTAGACTTAGGGTTAATTGACAGGACACAGAGACAACAGTTCTATAAACCATTCTACTGAGCATACATCCTGATTATAATGTCATGTTAAGAAATGGAGTGTAATCTGTCTTCGTGTCATATTTAATAGATTTCTAGTATATAGCTGACAAGTACTCTTTCTAACAGGTGATGAATTATATTAATGTTCTGTTGCACTTTCATAATTAAGGGTCTGGCAGAATTTTTCATTATAAACAGGACTCCAGGGAGGGAAAGAAAGGAATGGTTTCCCTGTGTCTTGGCCCTGACAACAGTGCTCCCTTTACACACCACTACCACGTAGGGCCACGAGTAGCCAACCATCTGTAAAGACTGCCTCAACACAACAATGAAAACAAAACCAGAAACCAAACCCTGGGAAGCTGGCTAAGTTCTTATTAGCTACTCATTTTTATGAAGTCATCTTTCTTTTCATAGACATCCCACTCTCTTTCATCGAGGGGTGGACCCGATGACTTTTCTTTGAAGTCGTGCTGTGGCCCTGCTGTTTCCTCCATGGTATCAAACCTGGCTGCCTTGTGTCTGACCTACATGCTGTCAGTGTTCTTGCCATTTGAAAATGCTACACAAACTTCATCAGCAAAATCATTACGAAGCTGGCAAAGAAAAAGGGCTACAAGGGTGGTGGTGAAACTCTCCAGAAAATAAACACAAGTTTACCAGAAAATTCAGAGAATAAAAGTGTAACCTCTGAAGTTCATCCCAAGCAAGCACTTGTATTGATGTGAATGTGTCCGCATCTAAACCAGGAGAGGAGTGTCAGAAAGGTGAGCACTGGAAATGAGTAACTTGCTTTGCAATCCCGTTCAATTTGAGTGAATGCATCATACTTCACACAAGAAATGGAAATGGAAGACCCTGGGCATGTAGAGGGAGAAACAGAAAGAGGAGGCACTAGGAAAGAAAGCTTGGGGAAGGTACCATGGATTGGTTTAATTTATCTTGAAGTGAACAAAATTAACTCTACCAATCAAAGAAAAGTGGTCAACACAACCTTTGGGCTTTATATAGGTAAGGTTTTGAATTCTTAGCATTCGCCTTTTGAGATGACTATGAAACTGGACAAGTGGGGCTGGGAATATGGCCCAGTGGTAGAGTGCTCGCCTCATATACATGAAGCCCTGGGTTTGATTCCTCAGCACCACATATATAGAAAAAGCCGGAAGTGGCACTGTGGCTCTAGTGGTACAGTGCTAGCCTTGAGCAAAAAGAAGCCAGGGACAGTGCTCAGGCCCTGAGTCCAACCCAGGACTAGAAAAACAATAACAACAACAAATAGAAAGAAAGAAACTGGACAAGTTACAAGGGAGCAATAATACTAACTTTCCACAGTTATTATATGAATAAACAGAGATACTTAAAACAGTTGACTTTCCAAGATCTTAGACTAGTATCTGTTTCCCTAATCTTTCAAGCTATTAAATTTTATTAATTTGTAACATATACTGTACATAAATCTTCTGTGTGAAAAGTTGCATAGTATATTCCTAGTAAGAGTAAGTACAGATTGTTGGAAAGACAACATTACAAAGATGTAGTTTCTTATACTGATGAGGTCCTTATGGTTATTTTGGATTTAGTATCAGGTTAGCTAGACAACTTCAGTTCTCTGATGCTTATGAGTTCCTGGTATACATATACTACATCCTTCTAATGTCCTTTCCCTTCACTTTCTAAAATTCAAGCAAATGCGTTGCTTTCCACCAGAATAACCTGAAAACTGTTGAATCAAAGTCAAGTAAAAATTAAAATGCTATCTACATTACCACTTGGTTTGCATTGGCATTACATGATCACAGAAGAAAAGTACTTTGTTAAGACTTTAGATAGACACGAGATACTTATAAGAGATATTATTCAGAAAATTATTATTCCTTTTAGCACACAATGATTGTTATGCATATAGTCCTTCAATATGTACTTTTTAGGCAAAGGGGAAGATTATATGTGTTAGCGATGGTTTTGTATATATAAACTTTAGAGTAAAACCTTTTTTCTAACCTTTTATAGAAAATCAGAATGAATTAGTATGGTAGATACGATAACCTACTATGTCATCATGCCAGAAGTTTGACCAATTCCTTTTCAAGGAAGTTTGAAAATGTCAAGTTCATTTTTAAACCCATGGCTAGTTTCATCTACTTTAAGCCCAAAGAGACAAAATAGGAATTGACTGGGGGGAAATTCTGCAATCCACTGGATTATCATATTTGATAATCCATGTGAAGTAGGTTTACCACAAACTGCTGTGACAGAATAAAGATGACAGATAAACTCCTGTGACCAACTTAATTGGAAATAGATGCCTCCGTCTTGTGATCCTATTTTGGGTTTTGAAGGAATGCTATGCCCTGTCTGTCCAGGGACGATTGGCCCTTGTACCGCGGGCCCTGGGCTCACGTGCCATGTTGCCAAGGGCCTCCAGAGAAAGCTGAAAGTCCAGTGGACGTGGAGCAGGCCGTGTTGCGATTCCAGGATTATTTCAGAGCACATGATCCAGCTTTCCTGTTGGAAGCTCCACAGAGGTTGATTTCTATTCTTTTTGTGCCTGTGATGTGTGTTTTCAAACTGTCACAACTGTACCTGCTTAAATTGGGCTCTTGTTCTCTTCATTTCTGCTAGACTGATGAGACATACAGTATAAAATAACTTAAGGCATCTTATAATAGGCCACCTATATTGATGTATCCTTTCCATTTTTATTATGAATTTATACACGTCGGAATTATCTCATGATAAACTACGGTTACTAATCCAAGGGAGCTCTAGATGTAAACAAACAGTAACATTCCACAAGTAAATGGTCAACCATCTATACATTTACAGCAGGCCAAAAAGTAAAAACCAAGCAACCAAAATATCCACCCAAATGTGAAACATGGCTGCAAGTGTGGTTAAATGACCAAGTATAATAAAATTGCTAATTTTAAGCAAATCACAAGCTTTTAAAATTTTTCTTCCAAATAATGTAGTATGGATAAAGGATTAAAAAAGAGCACAGATGAAATCTATTTAGCTGTTTTTTGGTCTTGCTGAAGCTGGGAAATGTGTACATGTAACTTCGTTGCTTTTTTTTGCATAGACTTTAAAACCTACAACTTAGCAACTTTAGAATTTCAGTAATGTCTAGTGGAATTAAATTAATTTACTTTTCTGAAAAAATAATCTATTGAATCACTGTTCAACCTACTTATACAATAAATTTATGAGACAAAATATATCTATACCTGGAAGAAATAGATATGCTTTCATATTGATAATATAATTCGTATCTTGTCAAATCAATGAGAACAAAGATAATATTAGGAACTTGAAATAAACAATTATTTTTACCAGAAATTTCTTTTGTTGGCATGTCTGACTTTTAATTACAAATGATGTCAACACTCACAAATTAACCTCCTTTTAAGATAAAGAAAAAAGCGTAGGACTAAACATAAAGAAAAAGCAATTAACTCAACTGTTATACCAACCTAGCAGAAATCTCACCATAATAAAAAGATTAATCATTTTCACTGCACTAAGAATAAGACTGCAGGTCCTTTCACTTACACTAAACAATTCAAATTCCCATGTGTCGTATTTTGATACTGTTAAATAGAAGAGGGATAGATGCTGAAATCAAGTGTGGCATCTACATTAGACCCCGTCACATCATTTGACATGTAAAGTCAGAATGAAATACCATATTGAATTATATTTTATTTGAATTATTTTGATAACTCCATTTTAAAAGTAAAACATATTAATGGATTACAACTTATTAAGTAGTGAAGTGAAAAGCGTATATAAAGTGTAGCCCTTTTTAAAACAACCGTTTTGTAAACTATTAGTCACTGAAGGATTATAAAATACACTAGAAGAACTAGAGTTGCAGGTGGATATGTCTAACAAAAAATGTGACTGGAACCTGTAGAATCAACTTGGGGAAAACTATGTTTATATGATTTAAGCAATACTTTGAAAATTTTAGGCTTATAAAATTTCCAAAAGTCTATACATCTTAAGTTGAAAATTACCAAAGCCAAGCCCCAAAATGATATATAATTGAAGCTTGTATATATTTTGGGGCAACAGCATCTATCATATAAAGAAGTGGCTTAAAACTATCTAGTTCCTTTTATAAAGACATACAAAAGAAGCAACTTAAAACAGAATCCATATTCCCATTCTGTCTGTACAGTCCTTGATTATTAAAAACATAATTGCATTGAAAGAAAATACTGTTTCTAATTAATACACAAAAAGAAAAAAAAACAAACAAACACCCGAGTACAGATTCCAACATCAGCTGTTGCCTTTTTTTTTTTTTTTAACATCGCAATCATCTTTCCTTTTTGAAGTTCAGGTTTGTAATAGGCAGAAATAGGAATTTTTCTGCCAGATGTCAAAACCTGAAATAAAAAAAGCTTTTTAAAAAAATTTTTAGATAGTTTCATTTGCAGAGGAAAACCCATTATGAATGGGGTGCTTATATGCATTCTCTCATGTACTCCTCACTAAATATTTAATTTCTTTATGTGAGTAGGGCTCCAGGAGCTCAAAATATATATTTAATAAGAGCCCCAGAAGATTTGCTGGTTCTCCCTACATTCTCTGCTGAAAAAAAAAACCACCTCTCCTAGGTGAGCACCACACGTCCGTCCATTGTTACTTACAACAGCGACATCTAGATCCCTTTACTTATTTAAAGCTTGGCGACAGGGCTTAAACTCAGGAGCTCTGACTTCTCACTGAAATGCCCTGCTCAGGCCTAGCATGCTAACACTTCAGCCACACCTCTAGCCCCTCCTGGCTTCAAATTGAGATCTTTTAGGCCTCAGCTTCCCGCATAGCTAGAACTACAGGCATGGGCCATCAACATTCAGCTACAGTAAACATATTTAAAGGCAAGAAATTGAGTGTGACTTGGCATGTGTTGAAGGGATGCCTGAAAAAATGAGGAAAGAGCTTTGGAGCGTTCTGAGGATAGACTGAGGAGCTCTTGTCTGACCAGGCAAAGAATAATCCTAATCATTTGAATGATGAAGGACAGTGCTTCAACCATGGTTGATTCACCAGAGAATATATTCGGTGAAGTTGAATTGACGCTGGTAGTGGAAAAGCGTATTTGGTTATTGAATCAGATTTTGTCTAAATATTGGTTATAAATATAACCTTTAGATTTCTTTTTTATAGGCTTGAAAACAAAGACACATCTATCAAGAACTATTATAAATTATCAGTAAAAAACAAGAATAACGGGACTTCTTTAGTATACATGCCACTCTTAAAGTGCTTCTTTATTGAAAGAAGGAAATAAAAGAGGAATACCAAATAATAAAACATTCAGAAGGCTTCTTAATGATTGATCCTGAATATAATTCAGTTACAACATCCTGAGCACTGTGATTAGTCTGAAACTAAGTAATTCTTTATCTACAAGTCTAGCGAGGTATCACCTTTCAGTTCATTACCACTTTTTTTTCCTACTGTAGAAACAGATTAATCTGGGAATTTACTGGTCAACACTTTCCTTCCGATTTTGCAATTTAAATTTTTTTCAATCATTTTCTCTTGAAGATGTCATACAGGGTGCTAACGCTTTCATAAGCACAATCAACACCTTTAGAGCACTGAAAAAATTGACATGAGTTGAATATATGGAGTGCTACAAATAGTCCTTTTTAAAGTAGCTTAGTTTTTGTACTTTTCTTGCACAGGACTGAGTAAATGATTCTGTAACAATTAGGGCAATGCATTTAAATGAAAGATTACAACCTATGAATTAAACATCAGGCACTGAAATAATGATTTTACCAATAACAGAACACATTTGAATATCTAGCTTTTAAATGTGAAACACTTTCTTGAGTTGAAATAATGAAATTATTTATATACATGTGAATTTTTTATAGATCAATTTAAAAACAAGGTGAAAAAAACACCACAAGAAGGTTCCAATGTGTTGCATAACTTAGAGAAGGTTAACTGTCCATTTTAGGGTTCATTTTCAAAGGTAAGTTTCTCATAGGTACAAAGTCCTTTCTAATGAACTGCCTGGACTAGCTTCAAAGCCAAGTCCTCCAGAGGACAGCCTCTCGAATAGACAGGATAACAGGACTAAGCCAAGGCTGCCTAGCTATAGCGCCTTTCAGGATGAAGAAAACAAATCCAAATAGCTATTTAATTGCACATCATGTGTATTTGGGAGTGTTTTCATAGGAACATCTGCCTCCAGAACCAGGGAAAGAAATGGAGAAGATCTAAAGACAGACAACTAAAGAAACTCAAAAATGGAAAACTAGCCCTATTGGATTGAGGATTTTGAGTGTTTGGGAGAAAACGGAACAGATGTGGAGAGAAGCTGTGCCCTCATGGGAGGAAGCCCAGAGACTTGGGACCAATATGACTACAGAGCTGCTTCAGTCCCCAGTGCCCTTCAATTTCCCCTCCCTGCTTTTAATCCTTTTGATTTGTATGTGTACAAAGCCTGAGCGTGTCCCTGAGAGCTCATACCACCCTTAGGATGTCTCTACTGCTTTTTACTCAATTCCCTTTTGTCTTTTTCTTTATCAGTCATAGGACTTGAACTTAGGACCTGGGAGTTGTCCCCGAGTTTTGTGTTCAAGGTTGGTGCTCTACCAACTTTTCTGTGGTTAATTGGAGGTAAAACTGTTACAGACTTTCCTTCTGGGCTAACTTTGAACATCCACCCTCAGATCTCAGCCTCCTGAGTAGCTAGGATTAGAGGCCCGAGACACCAGGACCGGCTTTCCTTCCCTCTCCTGACTGGTATTATTTCTCTCCTAATATACAGAGAGTAACATTGAGTTGGGGGTAACAAGAAGGGCGCCCATCCATTTTCTGTCTTGTGGCCAGGGGAGCACTACAACATAGGGAGAAGCTAGGACTACAGTTTGTAGACTGGCTAAATTTATCTCTCCAGCAATAACTTGCCCTTTTAGAAATGCTTCTTTCTCTTCCTGTTTTTTTCTCTTTCTCTCTTTGGCATATAAAAATAATGCTTATTCTGAGAGAAAGATAGTCCTTCGCTTTGTATGTTATTTTAAAAGATGTTTTCATCACTTGGAAAATAAAGTGGCAAAATAACTTAATTTGTGGGTTACCCTATTTAAGACACTTTAATATATATATATGTACATAATTCCATTGCTTATGGTAGGAGATTTAATCATAATATTTAATGAAACAAAACCCCTTAAATCAGAATACTGGAATTTCTTAGAAATGAAAGTTTGTTTGCATCTAAATATATTGAAATGAAAGTTATATACACATATCTACTCAAATATAGATCATGAAACTGTGTATACTTCTTACACAAAACAGTATACAATTAAGGCAGGAAATATGAACATCTAATGATTTTTCTTATGCCAGGTCAAAATTACCTCATCACCTATACAGTTAAATGATCATAAAATTTAGTCAGACTAGGATGGAACTTCCTATCTATTATGGAAGTGTAATGGAACTCAGTTACCAAATAGCTAGTACAAACATAAAACATATAGTGTTGCATATAGCAAAGCAAAATTTTCTTACCTGACTTATAAAAAAATACTTTGTGAACTAAAGAGGAGAATTAAAACCTGAAAACTGTTGCCCTTGAGAAAGTTATATAAACAAGGTTATGACTCTTCCAATTCCAGTCATTATTTATTTAATATTTAAAAATCTTGTCCTTACCAAGGAGAAAAAAGGTAATCAATGCTACTTGTGCCATTGAAATAGGAAGAATTATTTATGTTAGTTAAATGTCTGCTTGGCTAGGCAAATTTTCAAGCTTATTATGGAAATTTTCAAATATAGAAAAAAGTGAAAAAGAAGTAACTTTCATGTATCTATCATCTACCTTCAATAACTACCCACAGCCAAAAATATTTCTTACACACCACGACCTGCTCTGCCTTCCACAAGGCACACGGACTGGATTGCTTTACAGCAAACAGCAAACAACACAGCACCTTGTTTGACCAGCATTTCAAGTCATTCCCCACCATCTGAACAGGTCACACTTTTATTTTAATGCATTATCTGTAGGACCTTCCTCCTTCCTAAAAAGTTCTTCTAGATTGGCATGGTAATACAATGAGTTGTCATGCTTTATCCATGTGTATTCCTAATGAAAAATGTATAACTCTATTAAATATGCTATCAGGTAAGAACTTACAGATACTGGAATTTATTACATTCCACTTGCATTTTTGTTTGAAGGAAAGCTACTAATACGTTAAGTTTCTCTGATACTTTCAATATTCCAGGACACTACAATGTTAGGGTAGCTTCCCCTCCCCATCTTCCACTTTTTTGTCTATTGAATTCAGGGTCTGGGTACACTGTCCCTGAGCTTTCTTGCTGAAAGCTAGAACTCTAGAACTTTGAGCCACATTCCAGTTTTCTGGTGGTTAATTGGAGATAAGCATCACATGGACTTTCCTGTTGAGCTGGCTTCGAACTATGATCCTCATCTATCAGCGTCCTGATAGCTGGGATTACAGGCATGAGCCAACAGCAACAGACTAGCTTCCCCTTTATAGTCACATTACTAAGGAAGGTCTAGACAATGTTTTCTTACATACCTAAAAGGCAAGCCCTACACATATGCAGACTTTTTTTTACATTTTCCTCAAAATAATCAATCTAATATATATGCATATAGGTATATTTATGGGTATATATATATATATATGAAGTGTTTCCATGTAATTAAAAATTGTTCATGTTGAAAAAGAAGGTATGTTTTATTATCTTCAGTGATTTTCTTGTCAACTATGGCTTCCTGATATTATGGTGCTATCTTAAGTATGTCATAGCAACATCAAAACTAAATTTTGTCATAAACCAACATTTATATCTGAGAAGGCCACAGTGGGTTAATTTTTAAAATAGGGTTTATTCTCCCAGGCCAACTTCACCTCTGCCTAATATCCTTTTCTTAAGAATACAAGTTCCACTCTGTGGCCTAGTCAGGTCCATGGTACAGAGGGAAAAGATTAAGAATCAGTGAGCAGAGATTTTCAGAAGTATGTTAAAGTCATACTGAAAATATAACTATACAAATTTTAAATAAATTTTCAAAGTAAAATTAACTAAGAAGGTTGGGAAAATGAGAGAAAATATATGTTCATGTAAGCCAGATTGTTTCATAAGAGTATTCTAGGTAGTAATTACTTCTAGTAAAAGCTAGTGACATGTCATCACAATTGTTTTTGAAAAGAAAATCTTCCATTTGACACCAAGCAACAACAGATTTTTTAAGACAATAAAACACTGGATTCTTTTGTTACTATCTTTTTGCTTTACATCAAAGGAATTTGTGTTAGGAAAAAAATATTTTTATAGTATATTAGTCAGTAGTGTGTATGTATGTGTGTGTGTGTGTATCCAAGTCTTTGATACCTCAGATAATTAATCAATAGTTTATCTCCAAGTTTAAGTGCTAAAGAATTTCGCATATTTTTAAAGAGTTTAAAGAACGAAACACAAAAACCAATAAGCCTTTATAGATATTTCTATAATGTTAAATATATTAAAGAATTTTTTGCATAGTAAAGGAGGTAAAATTAATTTATAATTTTTTTACTTAGCAAAGGAGATAAAATTAATATATACTTTTTTTGGGGGGGGGGAGTCAATCATAGGGCTTCAACTCTGGGCCTGGGCACTTTCTCTGAGCTTTGCAGCTCAAGGGTAGCACTTAAGCCACAGTGCCACTTCTGGTTTTCTGGAGGTTAGTTGGAGATATGAGTCTCACAAACTTTCCTGCCTGAGCTGGCTTTGAACTGTGATCCTCAGATCTCATACAGTCATGAGCCACTGATGCCTGGTTAGAAATATTTCTTTATCTGTACACTGGTTTTAGTTTACAAAGAGTCAATGAATTCTATGCTTGTGAGAAATGTGCATTTTTCTCTAAGCTTAACGTACATCAATAAATCAAAATTATATTGAAGCATCTTTAACGTATATCACATGCTGTTTCTTAATTTTTATATATTGGAATAGTATTTTCACATTCATAAATGCAAATAAAATAAAGAAGTTGCTTTTAGAATGCCAATGAAGTACAAGTCTAATGATTTCTCATTTAACATGACTGTTTTAAATACATGGTCCAGTTAAAGAATTAGGAATAATACAGCATGTGACACTTGGCCATCTTTTCTAAAGGATACTTAAATTATCCTAGCAAGTAAATCAGAAGATTCATAAAACCAAGAATACATTCTTCATCAATTCTACTATGCCTTATTTGAGAAAAGACAAAATTTCTAATCCTCTAAAGAAAAATGATCAAATGTCCCTTCAGAATGTAAATAAACGTAATCAAAAGCCTAATGAAACTTCTGAGGGCTTTTATAAATTATTCAGATCTTTAAAATACTTATTTTTGAAAAATTATACAGAATGTATACTAAGAAATTCAAATGATCTGTTCTCATTTAGTGTAATTTAATAATACGATCAAATAAAAATAAATACTATTAAATAAATTAAATAAATAGTATTAAGTCAATGAGCACTTAAATTATTTCTGTGAAACCTAATAAAAGGCATACAATTGCTACTCTCAACGAAGGTCATGGACATGGAATATGGATAATGGAAAAATGCAGACATAGAAAAATGAGAGAACGAAGGAATAAAAGAAACTGGAATTGGTGGCAGATGAAGCACAGAGTAAGAGCTGAGTTTATCAGAGAGAGTGGTAGTATTTATTCTTTTACCTACACTTAGATACTCAAATGGAAGAAGCTACTCTATGACTAGTTTATAACCACATCTGAATGCTCATAGGTCACAACAAATGGAAAGTTCTCCTTTGTGTCCCATGCCTCATTCTCATCTTCATTTGTAGAGTACTACTATGCCCTGTCAAATATTCCATCCAAATCTTTGATTTCTTTCTTCCTTTTCCAACCTGAAACCTTCACTCTAGCTGGAGTCTTTTCTAATCACACTCAACTCTGATTTAGTTCTCCTCTGAATTCTTTTGATTCTGAAAATAACTTATATGAGAAACATTTTCTGAGTTTTTCTTATTTATCTGTTGACAAGAAAGAACAAATTATATCTACTATGTTTTCTTATCCAATCTTTACAAAATTTACAGATGAAAGAAAATGAGATTCAGATGGACTAAATTACTTGCCTATCCTCATACAGATACTAAGAAGCAAAACATCACTCAGATATTCATTACCCACCGATTCCCAACTGTCACCCTGGAGCCTCGAATTCAGTTTAACAAGCTCACTTAGTGATTCTGACATGCTGTCAGCTTTGGGAAACCGCGTGCATGTGTGTGTGTCTCTGAGCATTGGGCCCAGGGCCTTGTGCATGCTTGGTAAGTCCTTTACCACTGCGCTGCCTCCCCAACCCTGGTTTGGAACACTTGAAGGGCTTGCTTTGTTAAGTTTTTCCTTGAAGCACTTCGGTGATGGGAGACTGAGAAGATAGAAGCCTGTGGCAAATGTGAGAAGGTCCAAATACTGGGAGGACAACGAACTGAGGCTACATCCTGAGCTGTTTGGCTCAGAGACTCTGTGTGTGACAGACGATGTGTACTAAGCCCAGTTGCAGGCAAGGCATACCCTCTGAATGGAGTTGTGTGTGTGGCTTATTATCACAGTCAGAGAGCCCAGGCAAATGCCACATAGACAGCCAGGTTCTCTGGTGGCAGGGCCCACCTATCACCAGCTACGGATCGTGAGCCTTAGAGCACAGCACCTTGTTCTACTCGGCGTCACTCACTGGTGCTGAGGAGCCACAGTGTACCACGCGCAGCCGTCTGTGCGGACTGATCCGGGTCCCAAAGGTGAACAAATGCAACGGTGGTACTCACTGGTCACTTCGTTGAAAATGAACTACACAACTTGTGGATGGGGAAGGGAGGGAAAAACTGGGAGTGAGGAAAGGGGTGAGATTAGGAAACTGCAACCACTCTGTATATCACCTTGATAATAACAATAGGAGGAGGAGGGAGGAGGGAGGAGGGAGGAGGGAGGAGGGAGGAGGGAGGAGGAGGAGGAGGAGGAGGAGGAGGAGGAGGAGGAGGAGGAGGAGGAGGAGGAAGAGGAGGAGGAGGAGGAGGAAGAGGAGGAGGAGGAGGAGGAGGAGGAGGAGGAGGAGGAGGAGGAGGAGGAGGCCGCCAAAACAACAGGTGCTAGTGGCTCACACCTATAATTCCAGCTACTCAGGAGGCGGAGATCTGAGGATCACGGTACAAAACCAGCAGGGGCAGGCTAGTCCCTGTTATGTCCAATCAACCACCAGAAAACCACAACTGGAGCTGTGGCTGAAAGTGGTAGAGCACAAGATTTGAGTGGCAAAGCTCAGGGACAGCGCCCAAGCCCTGAGTTCAAGCCACAGGACCAGCGCATGCACACACACACACACACACACACACACACACACACACACACACACACACACACACACACAGAGAGAGAGAGAGAGAGAGAGAGAGAGAGAGAGAGAGAGAGAGAGAGAGAGAGAAAGCAGCAGCAGCAACAAAACAGTCTTCTAAACTTGGGCTTGCGTAGCCCTGAAGCAATGATATTCTGCTGATATTCTCCACCTACAAGCAGATGGTGATTTGGGGAATAGAGAGAATTTAATTTATCATGGCTGGTCTGGAAAACTGTTGGCATTTTTAACATCATTATTCCTAGCATATTTTCCTCCTGCCTCCTTTGAGCCATGTCTTACTGAAAACTCATAACATATAATGCCCAGTGATGAACAAGTGTAACTCTGCAGGTCATAATGGTAGTGGAAAGGACATTAGATTTAGGGTCAGAAAGATCTGGGTTTGAATCCTGTTCTCCCATTCATCACAGACAAATCCTCTTGGTAAATTTCTTTATCAGTACAATAATAACAATACTGATTTTAAAGACTACAAGATCAAATGTGTGTAAAACTACTAACAAAAAACTCAGAGCTAGTGTTTCAGTCCCCTCTCAATTCCTAAGTCTTATATTTCTAATCACATTTCATCACTTACAGGGTTCCATCACAAAACAAAGTCCATGCAGGCCTCCTAGGGTAGATCTAGTTCACTGTGACCTCTCCAGGCATCTTAATAAAGGATCACTGCTCTTTCCTATCCATTACCTATGAGCATTAAGGAAATGACATCTTGAAACAAGTTCAAGAATTCATTATCACATCAAATCGTACAGGTTTCACTCCAAGAGGACAAGGAGCTAGGAAGGAGATGATGTCTTTTGTTTCTGTCTGATTTGTTCCCGTCTTTTAAAATGTCAGATGATTGTTTTGCTTTATTTACAAATGATAGTACAGATAAGAACCAAGGGATAGCATTATAATAAAAAAGAGGAAAAACTCTTAAGAGTGACATAGGAGGTAAAATTACATTTAAGTCGACATTAAGTAAGCAAAGTAGATGGATGATGGATGAGCTAGTATCCATAGTCATCAAGGCAATAAAAATCCATATTTAGTGACTAGTTGCATATTTTGAACAAAGAAATGAAAAGTTTATACAACTGGTTGCTCATGTCACTAAATTTAGAATGATTCCTGAAATAGGGTTTTACACACTTTATGCCATCAGCCACGAATAATTATGGTATTATATCACAAAGATATAGACAATATATGCTGAGAGGTACATGCAAAATACCACAACTCAGACTTAGTAAGAGATATTTCATAATTACTAATATTTTTAGTTGGTTACTTGCTGAAATGGCAGTATTTTGGATACACTGTATTGAGTACATTATTAAAATGAATTTCACCAGGTTTTCATCTTTTTCCATAATTACTAGAAATTTTTAGTTACAAACATAGCTTCCATTTATGGCTTGTATTACACTTCTATTGGACAGGGCTGTACTACAATAACAGCCTAAGACATTGCAGGTAAGTGACTAAATAAGAATTAGTCTCTTCAGCTAAAAAAAAAGAAGACTGAATTTCATTACAAATTCTATTTATGAATACTTTGGTAACAAATATGTTTCAGATGTTAAGCAGTAGGTATTTAGCATGCTACAATGCTACAATAAACATTTCTATTTCTTTAAGATTATGTCCCACAGGGATAAGATTGAAAGAATTTCGTTCCAAATATAAATGTTTATATAACATATGTATAATACATATATTAAATATAAATTCTAATGTATCAATACAAATTCTAAGTATACATATGACAAGATAACAGTAGAATATCAGAGTAGAACATACATATGTATAAATTTTGAAACCACAAAGTCAAAAGCAAAAGCCCGAGAAAGCTGAAATGTGCCCTCTCTTTCCTATGCAAAGCTAATACCTTCCTTAAGATCTGTTTCTTTACTAATCTCTTTTCATTTCAATCTACACTCCATGTGACCGATAGAATTTTATCACTGGAAGATCAATTAGACTTGTCACGTTCCTACTAAACAACCTCTAATAACTCCTATGTTAATAACACAGTCTAAAGATTTTCGGAATGTCTCAAATTACCTTTCCTAATGATGAGATGAATGGGATATAATGATATCTATCTATCCATCCAGCCACCCACCCACCCACCCACTCACCCACCCACCTATTTCTTAGAAAGTATGGAAAAGACCATACTAAATTTCCTGGGGGTGCCATTAAAGGAGTCTTTGTGGAAGCAAATACAGTCAGTCATGTATCCTCTACCATATAATCTAGACACAGCAGGTAAATATTTTGCCCTTCCCAATCAGACCAAGGTAACTTGCTTATAGCTCTGCTACCTTTGTTCTATGCATCTCTTAGGAATTCAACAAATACTTGCCAATTAAAAGAATTATGCTCCCCCCCCATATGTTAGAGACTAGCAATATATAAGACTCATGTTTTCAAAACACGTGACCTTTCTCATCTACTATGACCGATCTCTGATGATTCCGCCTCAGCTTGAAATGCTTTAAAAAAAACAAAACTTTGTTTAATAATAAGTAATAAGAATTCAAATTATTATAATAGCAATGATGTGATAATTCTTTTACAACTACTACTACTACTACACTACTATGCAGAAGATAGAACCTAAGGGGCCTTGCTCACGCTATGTAACTAGGCTATCACAAAGCAACAAACTCTCCAGAGCTGTTTATACTTTCATGCAAATATTATATGCACAATATATTTTAAATAGTCAAAAAATACCACTAGCATTCATTCCCATTCCTGTTAATCTAAGTCAGTTTTAACTTTTAGTTCAAGATTCTTCATTTTCAGAATTCTAAATTATAAACACAAAGGATGTGCACACTGTCACTGAAAAGAAAGACAGTAAAATGAGGCTAGATTATTCCCATTTTCATGATCCCTAAAACACTTTGTAGAAGATTTTACATATATTGACCCAATAAAAACTTTTTAGTTGACTGAAGGAATAATGAATATCCCTGCTCTTTGGTTCTTAAGCATGAAGGTTTCCAAAGTCTAAAGTGAAGATACATTCATACACTATAGTCAAGGCCAAGAAACATGACAGAACAACAAGTAAGAACAAGTAGAAAGTAGATATTTTAAGGGAGGAAAAAGGTGGGCAGGAAAAGGTAAGTAGAAACCAGAAAATCTTTATAAAGAAAAAACTAAGAATAGATTAGGAATACACTTAGCCCACCTTATTCTTATGTTTATTATACACAGTTTTGATTTAAAGAGATTTCAAAAGCAAAAAAAAAATGAAATTCCAACATATCCACTGACAGAGTTCAGTTGATAAAGAGAAGCCCACACCAATGGACAGGCCCACGTTACCAGCAGTTGAGGTTAAATCATTATTATTAGTTTTTTAATATTCTGAGTGTTTCCCTACCCTGAGTTTTGTGAAAATGTCTTTCCAAAAGCAAGAATGCCCCAAAGCAAGGTAAAAAAAATGTTAACCTCTGCCCTCCCCCCAAACTAAAAGAAAATATAATTTACTTAATGTATGTGATAACATGAATATTGTGTATTTTTTTGAAACGTAGTTTATTTTTTAATCAGACTTAGGGAGCATTATAGGAAAAATTATTAAGCATCTGAAGTACAATACTGAATTCCACGCATACGAACTATTTGAGGGTTTACCCCAGTGAAGGTCTCTTGAGAGGCACAAGCTCAGAAATACCAAGGATCTACTTCAGTGGTTCGGATCAGACTCTTCTCAGTTTGCAATCTAGTTGAGTAGCCCTGGGCAAGTCACTTTCTGAGTCTCTGTTGTTTGTTTGTTTGTTTTGGCTTGTCTTTAGTTTAGTTTTGTTCTGTTTTGGCTGAGATAATTATGCTCTTTCCCCTCCAGATTTGCTGTGTTTGTTATGTCTGTTATATTATATAGAGGAAAGTTGCTTTATTACTCCTAGATAAGAATACACACTAATATGAACAACACTGCTCTTGCAAGATTGAGGATAGCTTGCTTTCTGATCTAACCAGAAGCTTATTGTCTAGTTTACAATGAAAGCTTACCATGCTACAGTGGAAATTGAAATAAGTGATTACACTTGGTAACAGGAACTACGCAGGCAGGCAAGGGGACAGGCTTCTTATAGCAGCACTAAAGACACACATTAAGAATACCCTGTGTCCCAGAAATTTCCTCCAAAGGACATCAAGTGTTTCCAAATGATACATTCAGAAGAAATAACAATATATTTTAAATGTCAACGAGTGTGACTATAGCTAAATTTAATACAGATACTTGACAGGAAAGTAAATTTAATATCATCCTATGCAAATGCAATTCATATATTGCTTAAAAACACTATTTGCAACTTTCTATTAAGATAGATATGCCAGAGTCACAGGGCAATAAAATCTCATTGAGAGTATCACACATGCTACAAATGGAATATTCTTTCAGTATCTTCATCTTGATCCAGTGCATTAATGATAAGTGATTGGTTAAAAGCATTTAAATCAACTTTCTTCTCTTAAATTTCTCCAGCAATGAAACAACATCCACTTAAAAAGATCTGCAATAATAGTATTGTTGAAAAGCAAAGGAGAATAACAGCACAGTAAATTATTTAAAGCATTTGCCTAGCAAGATAGATACAACCTAAGCTTTAAATAATAAATTGTCATAGGTAGTAAATAATCACTCAAATATATGTGTATTCACTTCTATTTGCTATAAATGAAATTATAAGATATCTGTATACATTTATTAAAGTGGATCTAAAAATACAAAACTTCATACCATCTAAAGGTAGTACAAAATTGATCTCAAATTGTACAAAGCGTAAGGATAGAATGAAAAAAAATTATCTTCACATGTGGTGGCAGATTTGCTAATGTTGCTATTATTTATATAAAGTAACTGTAACAATTTACTGATTGTGACTCAACTTAGGGAAAAGAAAACTTTTACTAAAGTAATAAGAATAGAAGGTGTGGAAACATGTTGATATGGACATCAGTATACTTCTAACTAAATATCTTTATCATTTCCTAACTTTACAGTTAATTCTTATTGAAATAGCAAAAGTAGAATTAAGTAGTCTGGATTTAAATATCTGAATAAATTAAAGACACATTTCTTTTAACCGAGTTCTTCGGCTGAGAGTGCTGAGAACAAGTTAGCTTATTGGGGATAATCTGCCCGTGTCTCAGAATTAAAAAAAAAAAATCTTAGCTAATAATTTAAAATACATTGTTGGGCTTTTGCTTTTCCTGAAAAGAGATCCTGATGAATTAACAGTGAGAGAGAGAGAGAGAGAGAGAGAGAGAGAGAGAGAGAGAGAGAGAGAGAGAGAAAACGAGAGAGAATAAGATGGGGAGAATTACCTTTCGTGTGAATATTTCCAAATGACACAAATGTCAACTGAAAAAATGTCTCTAAAAGTAAGTGCTTCTCATCCAAAAAATTTTGTGTAACAGATTTAGACTCTATTTAAATAACAGAGTCAGAAATGCTGTGTCAAATATAATAAGATTTCTTTAAAATATGTAGTTTGGATTGTTAAGAAATTAGAATTAACATACATCCAAACCAATTCTCCTAGATATCTAGTCAAGGTAAATATAAATACACATACATATAAAAAAGTTGTATACGTAAGATATGTGAAATTTTAAGATATATGAACTATTTTGATATATGAACTACTTGTGATATATAAAATCATAGACTGTGATATAAAATTTTATATTTTATGGTATATAAATTTACATAAAAGAGTGAAAATTAAGTACTCTCAAATTAAGTATAAATGTCAACATTACTTTGAAAAGTTGCTAATTTGTAGGTTGGGTTTAATGCTACATATATTTGTTTCTTGCTCTTGGAAACTCCAACCCATGAAACAAACTAAATATATATTACAGTCCTGAGAATTCATAACAAAAGCAAACAGATCTTCCTCAGATCATACTCACTAAAATTGAATCTCCAGGTTCCTACAGGAATAGCCCAAGTAAAAACTCACAACTAAAACCAAACAGATGGGCTGGGAATGTGGCTTAGTGGTAGAGTGCTTGCCTAGCATGCATGCAGCCCTGGGTTTGATTCCTCAGCACCACATACACAGAAAAGCCTTGAGGTGGAGCTGTGGCTCAAGTGTCAAAGCACTAGACTTGAGCACAGAGAGAGGCTCAGGGACAGTGCTCAGGCCCTGAGTTCAAGCCCAAGGATTGGCCAAAAATAAAAATAGACAGAATAGGGAAAAATGAGGCACTCAGAATGAAATACATCAACGAGAACAAACAAAAAATTAAAATCTCACGGACTCAGAAACAAATATAATAAAAGTGTTTTCAATTGTGAAACAAAAGGGACTTGAAAACATAAGCACACAACAAGACTATAAAATGACAAAACAAGTTTATGAAAAACATGAGAATTTCCAGAAAATTATAAATAAATTAAAAATAAAAAGTATAGATAATAGAGCAAACTGGACAGAGTTTAAGAAAATCAATCCATAAATTGGAAGAGTTCTCAAATTCAATAAGTTTAATAAATTCTAAACATTCTGAAGGAAAAGGTATAAATGAGAGATAGCAACAGTAGGCAAAGAAAAGGAAAATTAATTACTAACAAAAGACTAATCATTTTCCTAACACAATTATACCAAGAGATAGAAGAATTTCAAAATACCACCAAATGCTTTCAATTCTTAACCCAGTGACCTAGTCAAGTGCTATTCAAGAACATAGTAAGCTAAAGCAGAATGAGATATGAGGGAAAGTAGTGCTGAAATTGAACCCAGGATCTTACACAACCTAAACATATTCCTAATCTTAACCAGATATTTTTTTAAAAAGCATTTTCATATGAAATGCTCACACAGTTCATCTAATAATCATAGTTTTCCATAATTTTTAAAAACTGAAAAATGCTACTCTACTTAATCTAAACAATTTCATAATAAATTGTGTATGACCTCCACATAATTTACCTAAGATGTTAATTAAGAGGGCAGTTGGAGAATGAAGTCAAACTATTCAATGTACAGATGTGCAAATGGAACTAGATATACTGAGGGGATAGGTGGGGTTGAAAAAGTTGGGGGAGAATTATTAAAAAATATGGCATTGAACAAGATGCATTGTATCCAAACTGACATGCTGAATTGAAATCCCTTTGTGCAACTACTTAAAGATATTGTTAAAAAACCAACAACACACAGTTGGAAGATTCTGTGCCTCGGTTTTCTTAGGGCTTCAGAAAAATTAACATTTTCTGAGTTTCTATGGCTCTAAGCGTGATAATCTTTTAGCCCACTCTTGAAGGAGGCTAGCCACCAGTTCTGTCCTCAGTTCTAGAATCAATCAAGTTAGTAGACAATACTTCTTGATAGCATTTGTTGCACATTATAGAATATTCTTTTACTGTCTTCCCACTATTAGTTCTCAATCCTGATTCATTACCAGTCCTAAGGAGCTAGATAACAACCATAGTTGCCTTGACAAATGTTTGAAAACTTTCCTTCCAAGAACATTCTATGCTCTTTAGGGACATATTAAGTGCCTATCTACATGTTTTTATACCAGAAGAAAACTGTATTAGTGAGAAATTTTCAAGGACTTCTTTTTCATTTTTTCCCGTTTCCTGTGTTACTTGGAAATCAGACTGATAGAAGAGAAACAAGTAGTATTAATGAGTTTGCTTCCAGATATTAGCTATTTTTTTCTCTTTCTTCTTAATAAAAGAAGAAAAAGGGCTATTCCCACTGTCTGGACTATGTGTCAGAATCCAGAGTGAGGACAGAATCAGGTGTAGCTTAGATCAGAGACTGAAATAGGAGGGTTCCAGGATAACCACATGCCATCCTGTCATATGGCCTATCATCTCCTGTTTCAATATCTGTTCCTTTACTCAAAAAAAAAAAAAAAAGATAAGAGGCAATAGATCTGTGGGGCCGTGTGGCAGTATGGATGGGGGCTAAATATCTGCTTCGTAATAAAAATTCATTTTAGGTCAAATCTAAAGCTAATTAAATATTGCTGCACTTGGTAAAAAGCTAACAAGACCTTTTCCCTTTCTGAATCAGAATGTAACCTGGTTAATTTCCCAAATCTGTTACCTGATAGTCCTAAAATGGTATTTTGATCATGTTGTTAGGCAACACTGCTTACTGAAACAAAGATGCTTGATCTGTAGATAGCTTCTACCTGTGTGAGATATCTATAAATATCTAAAGAGGACACCACTGCATTATATTCTTGTGTGCAAGGCCAGGGGGCCTTGGAACTTGTGAGAATGCAAGAAACTGAGCACTTTCTTTTTTCTTTCTTTTTTTTTTTTTTTTTTTTTTTTTTGCTGGTCCTAGATCTTGAACTCGGACTGGGCATTGGTCCTGAGTCTTTTTGTGCTCAAGGATAGCGCTCTACCACTTGAGCCACAGTGCCATTTCTGGCTTTATTTGAGTAGTTTATTAGAGAAAAGAGTCTCATGGGCTTTCCTTCCTGGGCTGGCCTCAAAAAGTGATCTTTAGACCTCAGATTCCTGAGTATCTAGGAATATACACGAGCCACCAGTGCCTAGCTGGCTGTGCCTATTTATTGTTGTAAGGCATATCAGTGACTTGGGGTTTGAAGCCTAAAGATTAGGTCAATGCCTACATATGCTACTTGGATCTCATTTAATTGTCCTTGAGTGTCCCTCACCTGGTGGTCTTCAGGAAGAGCTCCCACAGAAATAGATGACGGTTGACAGCATGACACTTCCTGCAGCAAGATGCAACTCTCATCTTTCAGCCTTCTGAACACATTATTCTAAGCGTAGCCTATGACAGTTCAGTGTCGACATGTTTAGTTAAGTCTAACAAGGCCTCATGGTAAGTACCTGAATGTTGCATTTTGTTGTTGTTAATGTAAAGGTGATGTACACAAGGGATGCAGGTGCATAAGTGAGGTAATGAGTACCTCTTCCCTTGTTTTCTCCTAGGTTGTCCTTCCTGACTCCCCTCCTCCACAGGTTGTATAGTTTATTTTCAACATAGTGTCTACTGAGGATGACTGCCATTTTTTTCTTATTTATTTTTGTTGTTGCTTTACTATTGAGACTGGGCCTTTCTATTTAGCCTAGCCCGTTCTTGAACTTGTAATCATCCTTTCTCAACTTTCTGAGTGCTGGCATTATATGCGTTAACCCCTCAGGGTTAGATCAAAACAATATATTTCGAAGACATAAAAGATAAAGAATATTTGAATTGATTTAAAATAGTTTAGAAAGTTCATTACAGATATTCTGTAGTACATATTTCCCTACTAGTTCTATTATCAATTTGGAGTTCCAATTTGGATTTCTCCCAGGCATTAACAGGAAATGATAGTTGGTACTTGGTTTAAAATTGTTTGCAAAACGGATAGTTTATCTTTTTCAAGAATATTTTATGCAGGGCTACTTAGGAAACAGATTTCACAAGCGAGATTTTGCAGGGAGTGCAAGGTGGGAAGAAGAGAAATACAGTTAGGTAATAAATAATTATCAATGGGTTTGTAGTATTTGAAATACATTACATGGACCTACTCCTCCTGACTTGTTCATGTAAGGTCTCAAGGACACCCAAATTTAGGTTGAGTCACAAAATGAATAGTGATGTCATTTAGAGAGTCAGGAAAGAACAGTAATAGTTATAAAGAAGGGAAAAATGTGGTGAGAATAAGCAAGCATCCTTCTATTCTGCATTGCGATTAACCCAATGGAAAGGAAATGATGCTTTGAAAATAGTGGTAACACAGATCCAGTTTTATAATCAGTATTACATGCTTAATTCCTTTTACAGGGAGCAGGGAAGAATAAAGAAGAAAAATCAGGAAAGGCAAACCACAGCTTTAAGTGTACAGCACATCATGTGTTAAATTGAAACAACCCTGAAGTTCAACTTTCTTCACTGTTCAAGGAGAAAATCCTTTACTATGTACTTTAGGATAAAGGATTTGCAACTATATGGTGCTTGAGAAATATGCTATTGCTGTAATTTAACTCACTGTATGTGGGCTTCAAGATGCACAGTGGCATTCCAAACCAACTTTTAAAGAAAATTACATGGAATTTTCAAGACATCAGGAGCATGCTTAAAACTTATGCAGAGAAAACGGATTTTTGATAGTTATGAATTACATTTAGTGCTGCCAGATTGTAGCGAACGCTCTTTTTGCCTCAGTATGGCTAGAATTACTGTTGACAAAGTTTTAATTTAAAATTTTAAGGATTTAAATGGAAGAATATAGGTCACTGAATTTTCATTCATTGTGTAAGTATTACTACGTGAAGAAAGCAAGCTTTGTTAATGAAGGACCAATTTGGGTCCTGTAGTCCATCTTTCCTAAAGTAGCTGAGAATTGAGTATGTGTTAGTGAGAAGAATTTCACTCACAGTCAGTGAGTGAACTGAACATGCACAGTTAGAAACCTGCTTAAAAGAACAGACACTGAGTTCAGAAAATACTTTATGCATTTGTGAGACAGACTGGAGTCTACACAATCATATATTACAATCACAAGCTAGAAGAGATTCTATCTTTTCCAGCAGGTTGCAGACTTAGAAAGGTTTGTAATAGTCTAAAAATAAAATACACCTCCAAGCTGAATTCTAAACTGGTTTTCTAAGGTCATAAAGAAATAGTAAGGTTAAAAAATTAGTAGAGCCTACTACTTGCAAATCATGATTCAAAGGGTCTTGCAATACCAAAAACCTTAAGAAATAAGAGGCTTCTAAATTAAATATAAACAACTAACCATAAAATATAAAACAACTAACTTAAAAGTATGTGGTATGTAGGCTATTAAAAATTAATACTACTTTATTGATTAGAAGCTAAAATTATAGTTTTTTTTAATAAACCTGAGGGATGATAATAGATTTCAGATCAATAATGTATCTAGCAAAGATGAAACACGAGCTTGTCAAAACAAGTAACATACAATTTATGATTGTATGTGTTTAGGGGTCCCTGATTACTTATAAGCTGTTTAGTGTCCCATGTGTCATGAAAGGTTCTTAGTACTAGAATCAATGTGTTGTTTTCTGAAACGATGAATACAATGTATGACAGTAACCATGAAATATATTTGTGACATATTTCCTAGATTTACTCTCGCCCCAAGTATTATGAAAGTTAAAAAAAACTATGATGGAGGTTTGGGGATGCTTCTATATGGAAAATAGGGAACTAACTTCACAACAATATGTTTCACAGTCACGTAAATAGGCAATAATTATTTATACTGGGAAGAACCATGCACCAAAAGCTGTCATGAAAGAAATCACAAATTATGTGCAAATTTTAGCATGCTTGATAAATTCACCTCTCTTCCTGCCACTTAGCAAATTTTATCAACGTTTCCAGACAGTAAAAAAAAGCTTATCACTGAATCTCTTATAAGTTGTCATTTTTTTTAGAAAGTAAATCATATGCAAACCTTGATTGGAAGGTGTGTTGTAAAGGCAAAGTTAAAAGCAAATGTTTTAGAGGATTTCACCCAATTTCTTATGTAAACCAGAGCAGACGGTCTGATTCTCAAAAAAAGCCAAGTACATTTGCCTTAACATAAAATAGGACTGATTGAATTTCAAACACTTCATTTATTTTTTAGAGCTAAAGATTTAAGTTCCTTTTGCTATTCAAGACTGGCAGTTTGAATCTTTATTACTGATACATATATGCACATGCATTATAAATGCATACTATTCTAGTTTGTATCTGTTACTATAACGTATTTTTTCTGGTGTGTGTGTGCATGCGTGTGTGGGGCTGGGGATCAAAGCTAGGCTCTTACACATGCTTAGATGAGTGCTTTCATGTTGAGATATACCCCAACTCTATGCTCATTCATTTGAAAGGTAATTCATTACCACAGAAAATAAACTACTGAAAATTATTTCACAAGCATGTTCCAACAGTGTCATTCTAGATGACTGCTGTTTGGTCATGACTGGGCCCAGCATGCGCTCCTGCAAAGCATGTTGGGCTTCCAACTTCCAGAGACGACTTCAGAGGATTTCCAAATATACAGGTGGCTATACAGACAGGGTATTACTGTGATTGTAAAATCTTATGGAAGAACAGAAGAATCTTTATGAAAGGAAATAAAATGTCTTCAAAGACATTGTTTTTCTTAAAAACGGTCCCAGAACTTCTAGAAAACAGATAGTAGAAATAAACAAAAGGAAAATTTAAACTAAAAAAGACCTAAGAAAACTAAAAATAAGCACAAATGAATCATCCAGCAGTAGGCAGCTAGTTCTCTATACCATGCGTGCATGCGTGTGTGTGTGTGTGTGTCTGTGTGTGTGTGTGTGTGTGTGTGTGTGTCTTTTCCTTTTTGGCCCTGGGGATCTAACCCAGGACATTGTACTTGCTAGGCAAGTGCTCTGCCACTGAGCTACATCCCAGCACTTAGATAAATAGGAGGTTTTTAAAAATTTGTTGTGTTGTTTTGTTTTGTTTTGCCAGTCCTGGGGCTTGAACTCAGGGCCTGAGCACTGTCCCTGGCTTCTTTTTGCTCAAGGCTAGCACTCTACCCCTTGAGCCCCAGCGCCACGCCAGGCTTTTTCTCTATAGGTGGTGCTGAGGAATCGACCCCAGGGCTTCCTGTATACGATCTATACCATGTTTTCTTCTGCTCCTAGGAATTATTTCCCTTATGAAAGTATTTTAGCTAGTAACATTAATTTTATATTTTGTTTATTCTTTCAAAATTGTAAAACCCCCTTTTGTTTGCTCACATTCTGTCAGACTTATTGACAGCCAGGGGTCTCTCAGGCTTCAAAAGCAGGCACGGCACGCTGGGCACAGGTCTGCATCTGCCATGGCAACGGAGCCTAACGGTTTGAAAAGTTGTTCAAATTGTTTATTTAATGTCATGCAGACAAACTCTAGAGAAGACACACATCTGACAAACAAACTCTAGGTGACTGAGTCTTACACCCAAGGGCATGCTGTTGTAGAATAAGGGTTCAAATGAAAACTTTAATGTTAAATTAACTAAGTATTAGTAGTTAGGAAATTAAATTAATAAAATTGCCTCTTTACCTCAGAAGAATATTCTATTTAGTACCTCTACTAGAGTGAAATCACCTAGGGAATCTATTTAGTATTCACCCAAAGATATAAGATGGAAAGATTGTTAATATCTGATTTTACAGACAATGCAATCAAAATACTTAATGAGCTCCAAAAGCTTATTACCTACCTATAACACAGTATCCATTTTGTGCCAAGGAAACCCTCCCGTTACCTACTCTTGAGCACTTCATTCCTTGTCAGGTCTATTACATATCTCCACACTGAGGAAAAGCAGACCTAAAGCAGTACTTTACAAATTGTTGATTGCATTAGTCAGTGATAAAAATCAACTTAGTCAGAGTCTGACAAGCACTTTAAATGTAGAATATATTTCTTAATGGAGGACAAAGAAGTTTGAAAGGCTCTTAAATGACAGTACATAAAACCAGATAGTTTGAACACTTTTCTACTTATTTCCAAATGGTTGGGTCCAAGAGGTCCAATTTCAATACCTAAGTGCAGAAAATTTGAAGCGAACAAAATAAGAAGTTAATCCCAAGGAAGTTGAAGGAGTAGCTAAAATGTAAAACTACTTCTCTTTCCTACTCTTAGCTTTACCAAGAGCAGAAAATGTAGCTGTGGATTAAGAGACTTGGATAAAAGAGTCCAGAAGTTTCTAGTATTATTGGGCATTCTTGAATAAAGGATCTTTAAAACTCAGGAGGGCTGACTTTGCTGAGGTATAATAGAAAGGTTAGATCTGTGATAGAGAATATAATAGGTCTTAGGCTGGAGTTTTAGGCAGAAAATAATGCAAGATTCAGAGTACAGAACAGACAGAAAAAATTGACTCAAGGGAAGCAGAGGGTTTGGTGACCTTGTGTCTTTAAGACGAGGTCCATAAGAAGGAAAGCCTGGTGTACCTCGATATCATGAGGTCTGTATCAAATGAACATAGGAGCCCACTCAATGAAATTTAAAAACAATTTAAATAATAATTGCTAAAAATAACTGCTAAGATTAAAAACAATAATCAAGAACTTTTCATTGGTCATCCCTGAAAGATTAAATAAAACAAGGTAATAGTTTTAAACTAAATATGTAAAAATAAATAAGCATGTATTCTTTTATCTTTTCTACATCAATGGAAGTCACGTGAGCCACACACACACACACACACACAAAAGTAGTTGTTTATGTAAGGAAGCCCAGAGAGTAAATGAAAAGACTTCCCCTTCAGGAGTACTTTCCCTATCATGTTAGTGAATATAAAGATGTAAGTCTGATCAGAGATAAGTACACAGTAACAAAAATCACTTTAATTTATAATTTACATTATGTGTGACTTGTTACTTTTACTTTTGTAATTGAAAAGCTGATGGTTGTTTACTTTTGGCTTTTTGTTTTCTTTCAAAAGGTATCAGTGATCAAAGGTCATTTTGACAACTAATAAATAGTAGATTAAGTCAAAATTATCTTGCACAGTAGGAAAGTCCCCCCCCCCCCGCCAAAAAAAGCACTAGAAGAAGGAGGAAGAGATGTGATTTAATGCCTTAGAAGGAAGAGATGCAGCTCTTGTTTTTCCTCCCTTTTTTTTCCCCTCCTGTTCATGGTATCACAGAAAATGAGTCCAAAAGCTAAAGGGAACAGGAGGCAGAGCACAAAGCCACACTGAAGAGAGGTTCAATTTGACTTCTTACCAAAGAGGCTTTTTTAAGAGAAAAAAAGTTAATGGAAACTGAAGCACATTCTGACACTGAGGCATGAGAAGTGAGTTCATGTTTAAGGAACTTAAAAAAAGAACTATAATGGTACAATTATGTATCTCTAATCATGGACATACTTAAAAGACTGGTGTGAAATTACCTTTTAGTGTTGTGTAAAATTAGTTGTTTATATAAAAAACAATGAAATTTGAGAAGTCATCTGTAGTGGAGAGATTTGGGTTCTAATTTTGATAACTGACTAAATGCTGTGTACTAAAAAGAAATAATAGTTCTTCTTTCCTGAGTTTGCTTAATAGTTTTAAAAGAAAATGTAAGAGTAATGAAGAACTATATAAAATTTTGAAATGATTAAAATACTTGAAGAATCAACATATATATGCTATAAATAATAGATTTCAAAATGCTCCTAAGCCCGTTACTGATCTGCAAGTGGTTTTGTAAGAAACAACCTTTATATTGAATAGTGGTGCTGTAATTCACAAACTCCACGGACCTGAGCCCCGCCAGACCCGAGTTTCCACATCTGTACACTCCAACGTTAACAGAATCCATGTAAAGTAGGATGTGCAAGGAATTAGATAACACCCACAGGAAATGTACAGTGACAATTACTTAGAATATTATTATTCACATACATCTGAGGTGTTCACAGTTAAACAAGATATCTGAGTAGTAGTTATAACCCAAAGTAATGTTTCATTTTATATACTATATGTTAAGTGGTATTGTTGCCATGAGAAGAGTGAAGATAGGAAAAGTTGCAAGAAAAGTTGGCATTTACCCTGAATTTCCAAATAGAATATTTTCATAAGGTTTCTTCAAAACTTGCCTGTGTGTTCCATGCAATCATTTTGGATGATTTCTGTTCTTTCTTTAGATTAACCAATGCATACAAACTCATCCATTCAGACACCTGTTCTTGCTTTGAGCTTCCCTAACACTGAACTACCTCAGATGCCCTTTCTTCTGTACTCTCATGCTGCCTTTTTGCACAAGTCTTTCCCTAACTATTGCAGTCTACTTTTGTTCTCTCCCGAGTCTCTGTATCTTATATAGCTTCTTTAAATTGCCACTAGTATACTGTTCAAGATGATAAAAAAAATCTCATTTTCTTTTTTTTTCAACAAAAGAGTATATACTCTTGTATTTTCTTTATCATTCACTCAGCAGTACACACCAAATTAACAATTTCCGCTAAGTGAAACAAAAAGTAACACTACTACAGAATACAGTTCAGTTAGTAAAGAATTTCAAGATCATACAGGCAAATTCTTTCCTCAATGTGAATCTTTCAAGTAATTTCTTCTACAAATACTAGACATATAGCATTTTAATGGAAATGCAAATCAAAGCAACACTGAGATTCTTTCTCACCATAGTTAAAAGGGCTATCCTTGAGAAAAGA